>NC_052163.1:71130621-71388655 GCF_902713615.1 Scyliorhinus canicula | reverse complement strand
CAAATGGCGTACATTAACATTGCAATGGGTCCATAGTATAAAGGCAATGAACAGAGATTTTAATTTTCTTTTGCTTCTTCTTGGTACTCTGGAGAAGTTTTGGGCTGCTCTTGCTTGTAAGAATGAAGCTCGTTCAGATCCTGTGAATATTTGAACAGTTGTGGAGAGTGTACAACTTTTACTACTGTAGTGAATTGAGGTGTTAAGTAATGCCTCATCCATTAATGAATCAGATGGACGAAGAATATTCTGAGGAGAAACAAATTGCGCTGCTAATACAGAAAAATAATGGTTCAACTTGCACATGGTCTTGGTGTAAGATTGTTTCTCAGTGGGTCTGAACATTTGTGGAACTCCAGAATGTATACCTTCTCGTTAACAGTGAAAGAAACATGCAGAAGCAGAGAAATTATACTTCATTGCACATTTATAGTGTTTGTCAGGTCTGTAGTAAGCACCTCGAGAGTTTTACCTCTAGATTTAACTTCAGATTCAATGATAGCAGGAAGTTGTTCTGCAGCGATTACAGTGGTAATAGTATGAACCTCTGGTCTTGTATTGTACAGACAAATTGCTGCACCAGGTTGTTGTATGCCACTGGTGTCTTCAGAATGAACAGATAGATTTGCATCTTTATCACCTTCAATAATATGCTGATCCCCCTCAGCAGAGATATGAGTTATCATCAATTTCATCTTCTACACTATCCTCACAAAGTAAAGCAGGGTTCAGGATTTCCTACTGTGACAAATCATCAATGCCAATTGCATCTTGCTCGTCATCCTCTTCCCCACCCCTGCTGAAGCCTCAATCCACCTTGAAGAAATCAATGAACGGTTTCCACCTCCAGGTGAACCCCTCCTCCAACCCCAGCAACATGAACTTGACCTTCTCCAACTGCAGGAATTCTGCGAGGCTACTCCCCAATAACACTGCGAGGCTACTCCCCAATAACACTGCGAGGCTGATCCCAATAACACTGCGAGGCTACTCCCCAATAACACTGCGAGGCTACTCCCCAATAACACTGCGAGGCTACTCCCCAATAACACTGCGAGGCTACTCCCCAATAACACTGCGAGGCTACTCCCCAATAACACTGCGAGGCTACTCCCCAATAACACTGCGAGGCTACTCCCCAATAACACTGCGAGGCTACTCCCCAATAACACTGCGAGGCTACTCCCCAATAACACTGCGAGGCTACTCCCCAATAACACTGCGAGGCTACTCCCCAATAACACTGCGAGGCTGATCCCCAATAACACTGCGAGGCTACTCCCCAATAACACTGCGAGGCTGATCCCCAATAACACTGCGAGGCTACTCCCCAATAACACTGCGAGGCTGATCCCCAATAACACTGCGAGGCTACTCCCCAATAACACTGCGAGGCTACTCCCCAATAACACTGCGAGGCTGATCCCCAATAACACTGCGAGGCTGATCCCCAATAACACTGCGAGGCTACTCCCCAATAACACTGCGAGGCTACTCCCCAATAACACTGCGAGGCTGCTCCCCAATAACACTGCGAGGCTACTCCCCAATAACACTGCGAGGCTACTCCCCAATAACACTGCGAGGCTGCTCCCCAATAACACTGCGAGGCTACTCCCCAATAACACTGCGAGGCTACTCCCCAATAACACTGTGAGGCTGATCCCCAATAACACTGCGAGGCTACTCCCCAATAACACTGCGAGGCTGATCCCCAATAACACTGCGAGGCTGATCCCCAATAACACTGCGAGGCTACTCCCCAATAACACTGCGAGGCTACTCCCCAATAACACTGCGAGGCTGATCCCCAATAACACTGCGAGGCTACTCCCCAATAACACTGCGAGGCTACTCCCCAATAACACTGCGAGGCTACTCCCCAATAACACTGCGAGGCTACTCCCCAATAACACTGCGAGGCTGCTCCCCAATAACACTGCGAGGCTGATCCCCAATAACACTGCGAGGCTACTCCCCAATAACACTGCGAGGCTACTCCCCAATAACACTGCGAGGCTACTCCCCAATAACACTGCGAGGCTGATCCCCAATAACACTGCGAGGCTACTCCCCAATAACACTGCGAGGCTACTCCCCAATAACACTGCGAGGCTACTCCCCAATAACACTGCGAGGCTACTCCCCAATAACACTGCGAGGCTACTCCCCAATAACACTGCGAGGCTACTCCCCAATAACACTGCGAGGCTGCTCCCCAATAACACTGCGAGGCTACTCCCCAATAACACTGCGAGGCTACTCCCCAATAACACTGCGAGGCTACTCCCCAATAACACTGCGAGGCTGATCCCCAATAACACTGCGAGGCTACTCCCCAATAACACTGCGAGGCTGCTCCCCAATAACACTGCGAGGCTACTCCCCAATAACACTGGGAGGCTACTCCCCAATAACACTGCGAGGCTACTCCCCAATAACACTGCGAGGCTACTCCCCAATAACACTGGGAGGCTACTCCCCAATAACACTGCGAGGCTGATCCCCAATAACACTGCGAGGCTGATCCCCAATAACACTGCGAGGCTACTCCCCAATAACACTGCGAGGCTACTCCCCAATAACACTGCGAGGCTACTCCCCAATAACACTGCGAGGCTACTCCCCAATAACACTGCGAGGCTACTCCCCAATAACACTGCGAGGCTGATCCCCAATAACACTGCGAGGCTGATCCCCAATAACACTGCGAGGCTACTCCCCAATAACACTGCGAGGCTACTCCCCAATAACACTGCGAGGCTACTCCCCAATAACACTGCGAGGCTGATCCCCAATAACACTGCGAGGCTACTCCCCAATAACACTGCGAGGCTACTCCCCAATAACACTGCGAGGCTGCCCCCCAATAACACTGAGAGGCTGATCCCCAATAACACTGCGAGGCTGATCCCCAATAACACTGCGGGGCTGATCCCCAATAACACTGCGAGGCTGATCCCCAATAACACTGCGAGGCTGATCCCCAATAACACTGCGAGGCTGCCCCCCAATAACACTGAGAGGCTGATCCCCAATAACACTGCGAGGCTGATCCCCAATAACACTGCGGGGCTGATCCCCAATAACACTGCGAGGCTACTCCCCAATAACACTGCGAGGCTGCTCCCCAATAACACTGCGAGGCTACTCCCCAATAACACTGCGAGGCTGATCCCCAATAACACTGCGAGGCTACTCCCCAATAACACTGCGAGGCTGATCCCCAATAACACTGCGGGGCTACTCCCCAATAACACTGCGAGGATACTCCCCAATAACACTGCGAGGCTGATCCCCAATAACACTGCGAGGCTACTCCCCAATAACACTGCGAGGCTACTCCCCAATAACACTGCGAGGCTACTCCCCAATAACACTGCGAGGCTACTCCCCAATAACACTGCGAGGCTACTCCCCAATAACACTGCGAGGTTATTCCCCAATAACACTGCGAGGCTACTCCCCAATAACACTGCGAGGCTACTCCCCAATAACACTGCGAGGCTACTCCCCAATAACACTGCGAGGCTACTCCCCAATAACACTGCGAGGCTACTCCCCAATAACACTGCGAGGTTACTCCCCAATAACACTGCGAGGCTGATCCCCAATAACACTGCGAGGCTACTCCCCAATAACACTGCGAGGCTACTCCCCAATAACACTGCGAGGCTACTCCCCAATAACACTGCGAGGCTGATCCCCAATAACACTGCGAGGCTACTCCCCAATAACACTGCGTGGCTGATCCCCAATAACACTGCGAGGCTACTCCCCAATAACACTGCGAGGCTACTCCCCAATAACACTGCGAGGTTACTCCCCAATAACACTGCGAGGTTACTCCCCAATAACACTGCGAGGCTACTCCCCAATAACACTGCGAGGCTACTCCCCAATAACTCTGCGAGGCTACTCCCCAATAACACTGTGAGGCTACTCCCCAATAACACTGCGAGGCTACTCCCCAATAACACTGCGAGGCTGATCCCCAATAACACTGCGAGGCTGATCCCCAATAACACTGCGAGGCTGATCCCCAATAACACTGCGAGGCTACTCCCCAATAACACTGCGAGGCTACTCCCCAATAACACTGCGAGGCTACTCCCCAATAACACTGCGAGGCTACTCCCCAATAACACTGCGAGGCTGCTCCCCAATAACACTGCGAGGCTGATCCCCAATAACACTGCGAGACTACTCCCCAATAACACTGCGAGGCTGATCCCCAATAACACTGCGAGGCTACTCCCCAATAACACCGAGGCTACTCCCCAATAACACTGCGAGGTTACTCCCCAATAACACTGCGAGGCTACTCCCCAATAACACTGCGAGGCTACTCCCCAATAACACTGCGAGGCTACTCCCCAATAACACTGCGAGGCTACTCCCCAATAACACTGCGAGGCTACTCCCCAATAACACTGCGAGGCTACTCCCCAATAACACTGCGAGGCTACTCCCCAATAACACTGCGAGGCTACTCCCCAATAACACTGCGAGGCTACTCCCCAATAACACTGCGAGGCTACTCCCCAATAACACTGCGAGGCTACTCCCCAATAACACTGCGAGGCTGATCCCCAATAACACTGCGAGGCTACTCCCCAATAACACTGCGAGGCTACTCCCCAATAACACTGCGAGGCTACTCCCCAATAACACTGCGAGGCTACTCCCCAATAACACTGCGAGGCTGATCCCCAATAACACTGCGAGGCTACTCCCCAATAACACTGCGAGGCTACTCCCCAATAACACTGCGAGGCTACTCCCCAATAACACTGCGAGGCTACTCCCCAATAACACTGCGAGGCTACTCCCCAATAACACTGCGAGGCTACTCCCCAATAACACTGCGAGGCTACTCCCCAATAACACTGCGAGGCTACTCCCCAATAACACTGCGAGGCTACTCCCCAATAACACTGCGAGGCTGATCCCCAATAACACTGCGAGGCTGATCCCCAATAACACTGCGAGGCTGATCCCCAATAACACTGCGAGGCTACTCCCCAATAACACTGCGAGGCTGATCCCCAATAACACTGCGAGGCTGATCCCCAATAACACTGCGAGGCTACTCCCCAATAACACTGCGAGGCTGATCCCCAATAACACTGCGAGGCTGATCCCCAATAACACTGCGAGGCTGATCCCCAATAACACTGCGAGGCTACTCCCCAATAACACTGCGAGGCTACTCCCCAATAACACTGCGAGGCTGCTCCCCAATAACACTGCGAGGCTGATCCCCAATAACACTGCGAGGCTGATCCCCAATAACACTGCGAGGCTACTCCCCAATAACACTGCGAGGCTACTCCCCAATAACACTGCGAGGCTGCTCCCCAATAACACTGCGAGGCTACTCCCCAATAACACTGCGAGGCTGCTCCCCAATAACACTGCGAGGCTGATCCCCAATAACACTGCGAGGCTGATCCCCAATAACACTGCGAGGCTACTCCCCAATAACACTGCGAGGCTACTCCCCAATAACACTGCGAGGCTGCTCCCCAATAACACTGCGAGGCTACTCCCCAATAACACTGCGAGGCTACTCCCCAATAACACTGCGAGGCTGCTCCCCAATAACACTGCGAGGCTACTCCCCAATAACACTGCGAGGCTACTCCCCAATAACACTGCGAGGCTGATCCCCAATAACACTGCGAGGCTGATCCCCAATAACACTGTGAGGCTACTCCCCAATAACACTGCGAGGCTACTCCCCAATAACACTGCGAGGCTACTCCCCAATAACACTGCGAGGCTACTCCCCAATAACACTGCGAGGCTACTCCCCAATAACACTGCGGGGCTACTCCCCAATAACACTGCGAGGCTACTCCCCAATAACACTGCGAGGCTACTCCCCAATAACACTGCGAGGCTACTCCCCAATAACACTGCGAGGCTACTCCCCAATAACACTGCGAGGCTGCTCCCCAATAACACTGTGAGGCTACTCCCCAATAACACTGCGAGGCTACTCCCCAATAACACTGCGAGGCTACTCCCCAATAACACTGCGAGGCTACTCCCCAATAACACTGCGAGGCTGATCCCCAATAACACTGCGGGGCTACTCCCCAATAACACTGCGAGGCTGATCCCCAATAACACTGCGAGGCTGATCCCCAATAACACTGCGAGGCTACTCCCCAATAACACTGCGAGGCTACTCCCCAATAACACTGCGAGGCTACTCCCCAATAACACTGCGAGGCTGCTCCCCAATAACACTGTGAGGCTACTCCCCAATAACACTGCGAGGCTACTCCCCAATAACACTGCGAGGCTACTCCCCAATAACACTGCGAGGCTACTCCCCAATAACACTGCGAGGCTGATCCCCAATAACACTGCGGGGCTACTCCCCAATAACACTGCGAGGCTGATCCCCAATAACACTGCGAGGCTGATCCCCAATAACACTGCGAGGCTGATCCCCAATAACACTGCGAGGCTACTCCCCAATAACACTGCGAGGCTACTCCCCAATAACACTGCGAGGCTACTCCCCAATAACACTGCGAGGCTGATCCCCAATAACACTGCGGGGCTACTCCCCAATAACACTGCGAGGCTACTCCCCAATAACACTGCGAGGCTGATCCCCAATAACACTGAGAGGCTACTCCCCAATAACACTGCGAGGCTACTCCCCAATAACACTGCGAGGCTACTCCCCAATAACACTGCGAGGCTACTCCCCAATAACACTGCGAGGTTACTCCCCAATAACACTGCGAGGCTACTCCCCAATAACACTGAGAGGCTATTCCCCAATAACACTGCGAGGCTGATCCCCAATAACACTGCGAGGCTACTCCCCAATAACACTGCGGGGCTACTCCCCAATAACACTGCGAGGCTACTCCCCAATAACACTGCGAGGCTACTCCCCAATAACACTGCGAGGCTACTCCCCAATAACACTGCGAGGCTACTCCCCAATAACACTGCGAGGCTACTCCCCAATAACACTGCGAGGTTACTCCCCAATAACACTGCGAGGCTGATCCCCAATAACACTGCGAGGCTACTCCCCAATAACACTGCGAGGCTACTCCCCAATAACACTGCGAGGCTGCTCCCCAATAACACTGCGGGGCTACTCCCCAATAACACTGCGAGGCTACTCCCCAATAACACTGCGAGGCTACTCCCCAATAACACTGCGAGGCTGATCCCCAATAACACTGCGAGGCTGCTCCCCAATAACACTGCGAGGCTGATCCCCAATAACACTGCGAGGCTACTCCCCAATAACACTGCGAGGCTGATCCCCAATAACACTGCGAGGCTGATCCCCAATAACACTGCGAGGCTGATCCCCAATAACACTGCGAGGCTGATCCCCAATAACACTGCGAGGCTGATCCCCAATAACACTGCGGGGCTGATCCCCAATAACACTGCGAGGCTACTCCCCAATAACACTGCGAGGCTACTCCCCAATAACACTGCGAGGCTACTCCCCAATAACACTGCGAGGCTACTCCCCAATAACACTGCGAGGCTACTCCCCAATAACACTGCGGGGCTACTCCCCAATAACACTGCGAGGCTACTCCCCAATAACACTGCGAGGCTGATCCCCAATAACACTGCGAGGCTGATCCCCAATAACACTGCGGGGCTACTCCCCAATAACACTGCGAGGCTGATCCCCAATAACACTGCGAGGCTACTCCCCAATAACACTGCGAGGCTACTCCCCAATAACACTGCGAGGCTACTCCCCAATAACACTGCGAGGCTACTCCCCAATAACACTGCGAGGCTACTCCCCAATAACACTGCGAGGCTACTCCCCAATAACACTGCGAGGCTACTCCCCAATAACACTGCGAGGCTACTCCCCAATAACACTGCGAGGCTGATCCCCAATAACACTGCGAGGCTGATCCCCAATAACACTGCGAGGCTACTCCCCAATAACACTGTGAGGCTGATCCCCAATAACACTGCGAGGCTACTCCCCAATAACACTGCGAGGCTACTCCCCAATAACACTGCGAGGCTGATCCCCAATAACACTGCGAGGCTACTCCCCAATAACACTGTGAGGCTGATCCCCAATAACACTGCGAGGCTACTCCCCAATAACACTGCGGGGCTACTCCCCAATAACACTGCGAGGCTGATCCCCAATAACACTGCGAGGCTACTCCCCAATAACACTGCGAGGCTACTCCCCAATAACACTGCGAGGCTACTCCCCAATAACACTGCGAGGCTACTCCCCAATAACACTGCGGGGCTACTCCCCAATAACACTGCGAGGCTGATCCCCAATAACACTGCGGGGCTACTCCCCAATAACACTGCGAGGCTACTCCCCAATAACACTGCGAGGCTACTCCCCAATAACACTGCGAGGCTACTCCCCAATAACACTGTGAGGCTGATCCCCAATAACACTGCGAGGCTACTCCCCAATAACACTGCGAGGCTGATCCCCAATAACACTGCGAGGCTACTCCCCAATAACACTGCGAGGCTACTCCCCAATAACACTGCGAGGCTACTCCCCAATAACACTGTGAGGCTGATCCCCAATAACACTGCGAGGCTACTCCCCAATAACACTGCAAGGCTGATCCCCAAATAACACTGCGAGCTGATCCCCAATAACCACTGCGAGGCTACTCCCCAATAACACTGCGAGGCTGATCCCCAATAACACTGCGAGGCTACTCCCCAATAACACTGCGAGGCTACTCCCCAATAACACTGCGAGGCTACTCCCCAATAACACTGCGAGGCTACTCCCAATAACACTGCGAGGCTACTCCCCAATAACACTGCGAGGCTACTCCCCAATAACACTGCGAGGCTGCTCCCCAATAACACTGCGAGGCTACTCCCCAATAACACTGCGAGGCTACTCCCCAATAACACTGCGAGGCTACTCCCCAATAACACTGCGAGGCTGATCCCCCAATAACACTGCGAGGCTACTCCCCAATAACACTGCGAGGCTACTCCCCAATAACACTGCGAGGCTACTCCCCAATAACACTGCGAGGCTACTCCCCAATAACACTGCGAGGCTACTCCCCAATAACACTGCGAGGCTACTCCCCAATAACACTGCCGAGGCCTCCCCCAATAACACTGCGAGGCTGCTCCCCAATAACACTGCGAGGCTACTCCCCAATAACACTGCGAGGCTACTCCCCAATAACACTGCGTGGCTACTCCCCAATAACACTGCGAGGCTACTCCCCAATAACACTGCGAGGCTACTCCCCAATAACACTGCGAGGCTACTCCCCAATAACACTGCGAGGCTACTCCCCAATAACACTGCGAGGCTGCTCCCCAATAACACTGCGAGGCTGCTCCCCAATAACACTGCGAGGCTACTCCCCAATAACACTGCGAGGCTACTCCCCAATAACACTGCGAGGCTACTCAATAACACTGCGAGGCTGCTCCCCAATAACACTGCGAGGCTACTCAATAACACTGCGAGGCTGCTCCCCAATAACACTGCGAGGCTATTCCCCAATAACACTGCGAGGCTACTCCCCAATAACACTGCGAGGCTACTCCCCAATAACACTGCGAGGCTGATCCCCAATAACACTGCGAGGCTACTCCCCAATAACACTGCGAGGCTGCTCCCCAATAACACTGCGAGGCTACTCCCCAATAACACTGCGAGGCTACTCCCCAATAACACTGCGAGGCTACTCCCCAATAACACTGCGAGGCTACTCCCCAATAACACTGCGAGGCTACTCCCCAATAACACTGCGAGGCTACTCCCCAATAACACTGCGAGGCTACTCCCCAATAACACTGCGAGGCTACTCCCCAATAACACTGCGAGGCTACTCCCCAATAACACTGCGAGGCTACTCCCCAATAACACTGCGAGGCTGATCCCCAATAACACTGCGAGGCTGCTCCCCAATAACACTGCGAGGCTACTCCCCAATAACACTGCGGGGCTACTCCCCAATAACACTGCGAGGCTACTCCCCAATAACACTGCGAGGCTGATCCCCAATAACACTGCGAGGCTACTCCCCAATAACACTGCGAGGCTACTCCCCAATAACACTGCGAGGCTACTCCCCAATAACACTGCGGGGCTACTCCCCAATAACACTGCGGGGCTGATCCCCAATAACACTGCGAGGCTACTCCCCAATAACACTGCGGGGCTGATCCCCAATAACACTGCGAGGCTGATCCCCAATAACACTGCGAGGCTACTCCCCAATAACACTGCGAGGCTGCTCAATAACACTGCGAGGCTACTCCCCAATAACACTGCAAGGCTGATCCCCAATAACACTGCGAGGCTGATCCCCAATAACACTGCGAGGCTACTCCCCAATAACACTGCGAGGCTGATCCCCAATAACACTGCGAGGCTACTCCCCAATAACACTGCGAGGCTGCTCCCCAATAACACTGCGAGGCTGATCCCCAATAACACTGCGAGGCTACTCCCCAATAACACTGCGAGGCTACTCCCCAATAACACTGCGAGGCTACTCCCCAATAACACTGCGAGGCTGATCCCCAATAACACTGCGAGGCTACCTCCCCAATAACACTGCGAGGCTACTCCCCAATAACACTGCGAGGCTACTCCCCAATAACACTGCGAGGCTACTCCCCAATAACACTGCGAGGCTGATCCCCAATAACACTGCGGGGCTGATCCCCAATAACACTGCGAGGCTACTCCCCAATAACACTGTGAGGCTACTCCCCAATAACACTGCGAGGCTACTCCCCAATAACACTGCGAGGCTGATCCCCAATAACACTGCGGGGCTGATCCCCAATAACACTGCGAGGCTACTCCCCAATAACACTGCGAGGCTACTCCCCAATAACACTGCGAGGCTACTCCCCAATAACACTGCGAGGCTACTCCCCAATAACACTGCGAGGCTACTCCCCAATAACACTGCGAGGCTACTCCCCAATAACACTGCGAGGCTACTCCCCAATAACACTGCGAGGCTACTCCCCAATAACACTGCGAGGCTGATCCCCAATAACACTGCGGGGCTGATCCCCAATAACACTGCGAGGCTACTCCCCAATAACACTGCGAGGCTACTCCCCAATAACACTGCGAGGCTACTCCCCAATAACACTGCGAGGCTACTCCCCAATAACACTGCGAGGCTACTCCCCAATAACACTGCGAGGCTACTCCCCAATAACACTGAGAGGCTACTCCCCAATAACACTGCGAGGCTGATCCCCAATAACACTGCGAGGCTACTCCCCAATAACACTGCGAGGCTGATCCCCAATAACACTGCGGGGCTACTCCCCAATAACACTGCGAGGCTGCTCCCCAATAACACTGCGAGGCTACTCCCCAATAACACTGCGAGGCTACTCCCCAATAACACTGCGAGGCTGATCCCCAATAACACTGCGAGGCTACTCCCCAATAACACTGCGAGGCTGATCCCCAATAACACTGCGAGGCTACTCCCCAATAACACTGCGAGGCTGCTCCCCAATAACACTGCGAGGCTACTCCCCAATAACACTGCGAGGCTACTCCCCAATAACACTGCGAGGCTACTCCCCAATAACACTGCGAGGCTACTCCCCAATAACACTGCGAGGCTACTCCCCAATAACACTGCGAGGCTACTCCCCAATAACACTGCGAGGCTGATCCCCAATAACACTGCGAGGCTACTCCCCAATAACACTGCGAGGCTACTCCCCAATAACACTGCGAGGCTACTCCCCAATAACACTGCGAGGTTACTCCCCAATAACACTGCGACGCTGATCCCCAATAACACTGCGAGGCTACTCCCCAATAACACTGCGAGGCTGATCCCCAATAACACTGCGAGGCTACTCCCCAATAACACTGCGAGGCTACTCCCCAATAACACTGCCTTCGGTGGCTCTTTACGAGTCCTGTCAACACAACAAAATCCATCTCCGGACTATCGGGGAAGCATAGGCCAATACTTTGTTCCTCCCCTTCTGGATCTTCCGACACCCGAATATCACCACCTCCGGACTCGGGGCCATCCTCACACCCAGAATCTTGGACATAACATCCGAGAACCCCTGCTAGAACCCCCTTGCGTTTGGAATATGTGGACATGATTTACGGGGGCTCCCGCCCGCATACCACCCACATCTATCCTCCACCCCTGCAAAGGACTGGCTCAACCTCGCAGCTGTCATGTTGACCCTATGCACCACCTCGAACTGGATGAGGCTTAACCTTGCACGCGACGAGGATGCATTCAACCTCCGCAAGGCCTCTTTCCACGTCCTGGCCAGCACCTCCCTTCCCAACTCCTCCCATTTGCGCTTAACCTCTTCCACCGGTGTACTGCCTCCATCAATTCACTATGGATATCCAACACCCTTCCCTCCCCTATACCATCCTCCGACAACAACCTGTCCTGCAACACCGGAGGCGGCAGCCCCAGGAAGGATGGCACCTCTCCTCACAAAATCCCTCACCTGCAGATACCCAAAACCATTCCCTTTTGTAACTCGGACGTTTCTTCCAACTCCTCCAGTCTTGGGAAGAACAGTGTTGATTAGGAATAACGTACAGAGCATCGGTGAACTCTATACCGATATAACAAAATGTAGTCATCTCTCCTCGCACATTGAGTGGGATACCTCCTGCGCCGTGAAGTTGAATGGACATTTGGAGAAATTAATATTTCAGCCAGGGTGTGGTATTGTGAAGAATAGACACTCCTGCTTCTGTGTCCAGTTTAAAACTAGCCTTCCAGCGTCATGTCATTTAAATCCTTCTGGATGATGTGGACTGGTTTAGCACACTGGGCTAAATCACTGGCTTTTAAAGCAGACCAAGGCAGGCCAGCAGCACGGTTCGATTCCCGTAACAGCCTCCCCGAACAGGCTCCAGAATGTGGCGATTAGGGGCTTTTCACAGTAACTTCATTAAAGCCTACTCGTGACAATAAGCAATTTTCATTAAGCATGATATCTGTATACGAGAAATACTTTTGCAGTCCTGCCACTTCACCCAAGTGCAATAGATCATGTTCTTCAGTATCATCTATTTCTTGAACACTTGCAAATTGGAATGGTGTAATTTAATTTTTTGACCTGACGATACAGGTTTCCTGCTGCTCCCTCCTGTGTGTGCAACTTGATGTTAATGGCTGGCAGACTTTGGACATTTTTTCCCACCACAATGCAGACATGGAAGGATCTTATTTTCTGGCGTGTACATTAATTGCCCTTTGCATCACGAATTAGACTGTGGTATGCCCCCAGGAAGGCTCCTTGTCACCCTGGAGGAATAGCGTGTTTTGCTTGTGAAGTTCAGCCTGTCTTATTAACTACTGCTTTGAAGAAACTGAGACCCTCTCTGGACTGTAAGAAGTCCGACAGTGCTTCATCCCCACTGCATTGTGGCCTCTTGGCTCTTCTCTCAATGTCTCTCACTCACAGTTAACTGCTATGTAATGCAGGCCAATTTATCAATATTCTCTCTGGGTTCCTGGCTGCGTCAGTTGAATTTTGCTCAGTCTATTAATATTGCACTAAATGGCTAAAGTAGAAATCAAGGGCTTTCGTGATATCTTTATATTTTGTGGTTTATTCCTCCCCATCCGTCATCTTGAAATGTTGTTGGCACAGATGCTGTTTGCATTAAGGAAAACACTGACCTGATGCCTATCTGGCTTCTCAGAGGCAGTCCAGCATTGACTGAATTGTTGATGCCAGTTTCTCTGGTACATAGCTTGGCCAAGGCCCTCTCCGAGGTCCAGGGGCTTGGGCAGTGGTAAGGCTATCTTCTTGGCTCTGTGCACTTCCAGTCGGCTATCATGGGGTGGTAGTGATAAGTTACTCCAATTGCTGTTGTGGGCATTCCTTGAGCGTGCTGTGACAATCTGACGGCTTTCACACTCCCACCTTTATTGGTATCGATTGGCAACCTTTGTGAATGGTTTGTAGATAACTGCCGCCATGTATTACTATCACGCCCAGGATCTGGGTGCCTTTGATAGAAGAGAGATGGAAACTATGCTATTGCAAACTAGTGAACATTTATTGACTTTATTTATATAGAGACCGTACCAGGACTCAAAGAGAACCTTTTTTTCTTCAGGCTCAATTACCTGTGATTTGGCAGCACCAATGATGCACTCTAGCTATTAGCATGAAAGCTATTAACCCGTTTTACTACAAAACCTACCTCTGATCAAGATTTTTATCGTCTGTCCAAATATCTCCATTTGCACCTCAATTTTGGTTTTATAATTCCCCTTGCAATTGGCGATGAATTACTTAAGCTTCTTGCACATTTTGGAGGTGGAGGCATGAGAGGATGAAGTTTCTGCTTTCTAATTGGGCCTGTTGGAGAGACGAACCAAAGGTTTTGCTTTGCTTTAATTGGGTGCAAATGGTTAACAGATTGTGTGCTAACAGTGAGAGTGTTCAAACCTGCAGTTCACAGCATATTAACTGTTAAGAAATTCCCAGCAGATCAGACTCCCTCCAGATACAAGCTTTACCTGCGCATTAGGTGATTGCTGCAAATGGAAATTGACAGCCTTCTGTAGATTTTATTTAACTGCACTGTTTAGTTTTTTGAGTATTTTTCCTTGCCATCTCTCCAAAATGAATTTTTGCTCTGTTTTGTATCCTGGTAGCGGGCCCACTCCCTGGGTTTAAGGCGGTGATGGCGAGTAACGTCCCGTTAGGAGGAGGCCTGTCCAGTTCGGCATCTTTAGAAGTGGCGATGTACACCTTCCTGCAGCAGTTCTGTCCAGGTGAGTGAGGCGGGCTGCTTTACAAAGGGGAAAATAATTGTTTCTCTGCCATACCTCATTCCCTCTTCCAATCCCACAAAGGTATAATGATGAAAGTGTCTCTGGACTACTTGGTGCTCTCTGGTCCAGCTGCTGAGTTTTCACAATGGAGGTATGAAAATGGCCATGCGATTTAATTGCTCTGTGAATTTCCCTTGCTGTTTGGCTGGATGACAGGATGAGTGTAATCTAACCTGTTTCATAATAATCACAGAGCAGGAATGGTGATTGGTCTGGATCATCCTACAGCCCTGGTAGTATAGTGGTCATGATATTGAGCTGGGAGAAAGCCACAAATTGATATCCAGCTCGACCAAGTTGTTCAATTTACAGATACAATATCCAAAGTCCAGCTTTCTGAAAACTGGACATTTTCTCTTGGGAGGTCCGGGCACTGCCCCCTGAACAGAGTTAAGCGCAGGATTGAAGAGGCCATTCCAGAACTGAATCCAGAGGATGGGCCCTGACAATATTCCGACAATAGTACTGAAGACTTGTGCTTCAGGACTTGTCACACTGCTAGTCAAGCTGTTCGAGTCCAGCTGCAACACTGGCCTCTACCCAACACTGGCCCCTACCCAGAAAATTGCCCAGATATGTCCTGCGCATAAAAGGCAGGACAAATCCAACCTGGTCAATTATTGCCCCATAAGTCTACCTTTGATCATCAGTAAAGTCATGGAAGGCATAATGCAAGAGGTTATCAAGCAGCACTTGCTCAGCAATAACCTTCTCACTGATGCTCCAGCTCAGCTCCAGACCTCATGAGAGTCTTTGGTTCAAACATAGACAAAAGAGCTTACCTTCAGATATGAGGGGAGAGTGGATGCCCTTGGCGTCAGGGAGCCCGAGTATGGCATCAGGGAGCCCGAAGTAAAACTGGAGTCAATGGGAATCGGGGGGGGGGGAAATTCTCTGCTGGTTGGAGTCATACCTGGCACAAAGGAAGACGGTTGTGGTTGTTGGAGGTCAAATATCTCAGTTCCTGGACATCACTGCAGGAATTCTTCAGGATAGTGTCCTTAGCCCAATCATCTTAAGCTGTTTCATCAATGACCTTCCATCATAAGGAGATGATTGGATAATGCTCAGCAACATTTGAGACTCCTCCGATCATATCTGTGTCCAAATGCAGCAGGACCTGGACAGTATCCAGGCTTGGGCTGACAAGCGGCAAGTAACATACGTACCACACAAATGCCATGCAATGACCATCTCCAACAAAGAATCGAACAATTTCCTCTTGACATTCAATGGCATTACCATCATTGAATCCCACACTATCAACATCCTGGGGATTACCGTTGACCACAAACAAAACTGGACTAACTGTAGCTCCAAGAGCAGGTCAGAGTCTATGAATCTTGTGGTGAGTAAATCACCTTCTGACTCCCAAAAGCATGTCCTCCAGCAAGGACAATAGTCAGGAGTGTGATGGAATACTCCCCACTTGCCTGGATGAGTGCAGCTCGACGCCATCCATGGCAAAGTAGCCCACTTGGTTGGCAACCCTTATACTAACACTCCTTCGACCACCGATGCACAGTAGCAGCAGTGTGTGCAATTTTTAAAAAAATTATTTAGAGTACCCAATTCATTCCAATTAATTCAGTGGAGCATCGTGTTGTCTGTACCCTGATATCCACACATCTGCATTTCCAGGGAGATTCTTCTGAGGAAGGAATTGAATGTTTCTGTGATGAGAAGTAAATATCTGCTGGTGTAATTTTCATGTCATGAGAAAACAAAGAGACAGCACTAAAAGCCTTTTCACAAAACAAATCTACATGCAAGTTCTTTCCATCTTAATTAGGGTCTGTCCAATGAACTACCTGACACTGCATCAGCACATTTTTCCAAATCTGAATGATGGTTAACTCCTATTAATGTTTAATATTAACTTCCCTGTAAACAATACCCCAATGAGAAGAGAGAGGAAAGTCAACCACACACACTGATGGGTAATCCCTGAAAACCAGCATAGTCTCGGACCTGAGGGTGTGGGGCTTTGGCTAGCGGATCTGTAATTCAATAAATCTGTCTGGCACCTGAAAAATAAATAATGAACGCTGCTGCTGGATTGTCTTAAAAACCCAATTGTTCACAAATGTTGTTCTGGGGAGGGATGTGCCTCCCATGCCTGCTGCACCTGACACTAGGCCAACACTATGGCTGGTTTTTAGTGCCCCCTTACATGGCCTTATTTGTTCAAGCAGCTATGGATGGGCAAGTGAGATGGACTTTGCCAACATCACCCAAAGTTTGCTGTTGGGGGGGGGGGGGGGCAACTCTGTTTCTTATTGACTAGTTCAAAGGGGTGTCAATTACAAGGGGTCACGATTTCAAGGTGAGAGGGGGAAAGTTTAAGGGAGATGTGCGTGGAAAGTTTTTTACGCAGAGGGTGGTGGGTGCCTGGAATGCTTTGCCAGCGGAGGTGGTAGAGGCGGGCACGATAGCATCATTTAAGATGCATCTGGACAGATATATGAACGGGTGGGGAACAGAGAGAAGTAGACCTTGGAAAATAGGCAACAGGTTTAGATAAAGGATCTGGATCGGCACAGGCTGGGAGGGCCGAAGGGCCTGTTCCTGTGCTGTAATTTTCTTTGTTCTTTGTTCTTTGCTTTAAGCTGTGGCAATGGTTTTGAAGGACTGGCCTGGCAAGAGTGGCACCATTTTGGAATGGGAGAGAAGGACGTCGAGGATTGTGTAGTGATGCACATTCTGTGAATGGGAAATATGTCACAGAGGAACATAGAAGGAGTAAGCCATTTGGTCCATCGAGCCTGCTCTGCCATTCAAACAGATCCTGCCCGATTAACTGGCATTTTCCCCTCTATCTCCATATCCCCTTGGTTTGATTAGCATCTTGGTGTCGGGAAGCACGGTGCATATTCTGCAGCGCTAATGACCATGTTTCAAATTTCTGATCATCAGACGATGGAAATTTATTGGAAAAGGCCCTGGCCTGTCAGAAAGCGGAGCATACGTTTGCCTCCATGCCCTGTGGAATCATGGACCAGTTCATCTCGGTGATGGGGAAAAAGGATCACGCCTTGCTTATTGACTGCAGGTGAGCCAAGGATGAAATGTGACCCTGCTGAGAATGGCTGATGGTTTGATTCAATCTTTGTGACTCTGATGTCACAGTTAGTAATCTCGCCTGAGTCAGAAGGTTGTGGGTTCAAGTCCCTCTCCAGACATTTGTGCCACAAATCTAGGCTGAAACTCTAGTTTCATACCAAAGGAGCACTGTACTGTTTGCTCTCAGATAAAACATCTAAAGGTCCTGTCTGTCCCCTCTGATGGGTGGCAGAGCTGGGAAGTTCTACCTGGTACTTCAAGATGGCTCCTGGGTGGTCAGTTCCTGAGGAAATTTCCAACATTATATTACATTATATCTCACTAGAATGAAGGAGGTTGAGGGGCCACCTGATAGAGGTCTACAAAATTATGAGGGGCATAGACAGAGTGGACAGTCAGAGACTTTTTTCCAGGGTAGAGGGGTCAATTACTAGGGGGCATAGGTTTAAGGTGCGAGGGGCAAGGTTTAGAGGAGATGTACGAGGTAAGTTTTTTTACACAGAGGGTAATGGGTGCCTGGAACTCGCTGCCGGAGGAGGTGGTGGAAGCAGGGACGATGGTGGCGTTTAAGGGGCATCTTGACAAATACATGAATAGGATGGGAATAGAGGGATACGGACCCCGGAAGTGTAGAAGATTTTAGTTTAGACGGGCAGCATAGTCGGCGTGGGCTTGGAGGGCCGAAGGGCCTGTTCCTGTGCTGTACTTTTCTTTTGTTCTTTGTCCTTGGCTGTCTCCCGCCATCCTCTTTCCGTTTCTCCTCCAAGCTCCTCTCCTCCAATGTTAACTTAGCTCGGGTGAAATGTTAAGTTCCAGTTTAAACAGCCAGTGTTCATGCTGCAACTGGCTGCCCTTGGCTTTCCTCAATGGGCACTGGATCTTTTCTCCAACTTTCTGGACTTCTCTGGACATCAAGATGATGTTTCTGCACTGGACTATCCAGGACTATACTGTCAGGTATTATGAATCCTACAAATTACCATGTAAGCATGCATGTGTAACTGAGATTTTACTGTATTCATTCGTCTGGACCGTTTGGCTGCCATGCTACATCCGATCCTACTTTCAACTTATTTTTGATGGGCACCATTCTTCTTTTATCTCTTTTCATTTCTTTCCTTTTAGGTACTCTGCCTGCGAAGTCCCTGCCTAACCTTGTAGAAATCCTAAACATTTGCTGCTGTCTCAGGTTTCACTCCCTCTTAGAGAAACTTTACAGTTTCCCTATCTCCCTCAGGAGTGCGGGCACTACCCATTGCCTCCCTAAGAGCCAACTCCCCCATTCTACTCTCCTTGTAATCCCCCCCCCCCCCCGCCCCCAGCCTGTCCACTGGGGGCTAGCCACTCCAACCTCCTTCCCATGCAGTGTACTCCCATCGGTGCCGACCCGGTGAACCACATCATCAGATCTCCATCCCTCGTGTCCCTCCTGAATGTCCATTTATTTGTGAACAAGGCCTTTGCCATCCAGCACTTCAATGTGAACGATTGAACCAACATCAAAGGCTTGATGCAGTCCTGGCTGAGCATGGTAACACCCTCCACCCTTGCTCTAAATGCAGCCACTTCACCTTTCACCCCTCGCCCCATCTGGAATATTGCGATGGTGGGCTGACCCCGATCGTCCATTCACCCCTACTCAATTTCCCTGCCTCTTGCCTCATTCAAAAATCTCACCATGTGCCATGAAAAAATTCCATCATTGGATTACCTTCACTTTTCTCCTTCAGTCTCGATTCAAGGTGTTTCACAGGAGCATCAGCAAGTGAAATTTAGCACTGAGCTACAGAAGGAGATAATAGGTCAGATAACCAGAAGCTTGGTCAAAGAGGTAAGGTGTGTCTTCATGCAGGCAGTAGCTAGATTTAGGGAGCGAATTGCAGAGCTGGAGGCATGATTGCAAATGCTAAAGAGCTTTAAATAGGGGATGTTCAAGAATTGAGCATAGATATCCTTGAGGGTTTTGGGGTGGAGGAGATTACAGAGATAGGGAGCAGAGAGATCATAGGGGAATTTGAAAACCAGGATGAAAATTTGAAAACTGAATTGTTGACTTTGGTTTTGCAATGAGCAAGCACCGGGATGTTGAACAAACAGGACTTAATGCGAGTTGAGATGTAGGAAGTAGAGTTTTTAATGGCCTTAACCTTGTGGAGTGGCAGAAGATGGGAAGTCAGCCAGGCATGCATTGTATTAGTCAAACCCATGGATAAGGTTTCAGCAAAAGGTGAGCTCCAGCAAAGGTGGAGTCGGACCACATTAGGGAGGCGGACTAAAGGAAGGGTGGGAAGTGACAGAGGCAGCTGACAAGATGGTCTCCATCTTCATGACTAAAAAATACAGCTGGTCACTGAAGAGGCCAAATTTCACTAATTTTGAGAGCCAAACGGGATCCAAATAAATTTCAAGTTGTGCGTCTGATTAACTTAGTGAATGAGGGATTATTCAGTAGGGAGAGCTGCAGGAATTTTAATAAGGCATTCAGAAAGTTCCACATGTGAGGCTTTTGTAGACAATTTAATGTTCTTGACTGGAGGTGAGGTACAATGATGTTCTGAATAGGGGAAATTAGTTCTTTGCTTGTTTATTTCACTCACTCATTTTCTCTGTGTTTGATCTTTAATTCTGAAAGCTCTGTCTCTGTCCCATGCCATTTTCGTTCTGTAGACTACGTTGGCCTCTGGTGGCAATGGGACACAGTACTACAGTACAGGGATTTGGGTATTCTTGTACATTTAGCCCATCAAGTCTGATCTGACCCTCCGAATAGGCACCTACCGAGACCCACCCCCCCTGCCCTATGCCCTATCCCCTAACCCCATCTAATCTGCACACTAAGGGGCAATTTAGCAAGGCCAACCCACCTAACCTGCACCTGACTGTGGGAGGAAAGCGGAACAGTCAGAGGAAACCCACGCAAACACGGGGAAAACGTACAAACTCCACACACACAGTGACTCAAGGCTGGAATTGAACCGGGTCCCTGGCTCTCTGAGGTGCCAGTGCTAACCACTGTGCCACTATGCCATTGTGCATGAATCACAAAATTTCTTTGCACCCTGTTGTGACTGTTCTTTGGGATTGTGCTTGTCATTGCCCTTGGAGTGAAACATTGAATTTATTGGGTTGAAGGTGTTTCACCTTATACTCTTCTAATTTCAGATCTTTGGAAGTGACCCTTGTGCCCCTCACTGACCCAAAACTGGTGGTCCTGATCACAAACTCCAACGTGCGTCACACCCTAACAGGCAGCGAGTACCCGACTCGGCGCATGCAATGCATGAAGGCTGCAAAGGTGCTCCAGAAAGAGAGTCTCCGAGATGCTTCTATGACTGATTTGAAAGGTGCGTGCCAGCTTGGCTTTTGTACTTGCTTTTTTTTGAAGAGGGTTGCTCAGTCATAAAGAAAGCTGCCAAAATGCTCTCCAGTTCCTATTGCAACAGCTCACTGACTGAATCAAACCACCGACTATTTGCTGGTCTGAAGCTAGGGACTCCTGGATCTTATAGTCCTGCACCATTACCTCCCACTGATCGCCGCAGGGCATGTCAGTGTAATTCTGGGGGGTGGGGGGCGGTTTCCTCTGGGTAGATACCTGGTGCAGGACATCTTTTCATCGTTTAATGTGGGTATGTTGTTGCACATCAGCAGACACACGGTCCTTGACAGAGGGTAGGTCCAGTTCCAGTGGCAAGGGAACCTCGATGACTGGGGATCTCCCTACTGCTGCGGCCTTCATCTGCCATCGCAGCCATTGATACTTTATGAGTATCTTCTACCTGAACCTCTTTGAGAACTTGTTTTGATTGTGCTTTGTCTGGTCCCTCTGCTCCGACCTTACCGTCATGCATGACCCTGCCAGAAGGCCATTTGGCCCATTTTATCCATGCCAGCACGAGGACACCCAGCTGCCCTTTCTCATCCTACTGTCTTGCACCCGGTCCATAGCCCTGTAGCTTACAGCACCCAAGGTGCAGATCCAGGTACTTTAAAAAAATGTTTTGTGTCTCTGCCTTCACCACCAACTCTGGCAGCCAATTCCAGACTCCCATTACCCTCTGCGTAAAAATGTCCTTCCTGATGCCCCCTCTGAACCTTCTGTCACTTATCTTGAATCTAAATCCCCAGTCATCAAGGTTCCCTTGATACTGGAACTGGACCTACCCTCTGTCAAGGACCATTCTAGAATTCTCCACCAAGGGAAAAAAAAAGATTCTGTCCACTCTATGACTTCCCCTCATAATTCTGTGCACCTCAATTAAGTCACCCCTCAGCCTTCTTTGTTCCAAGGAAAATAACCCCAAATTATCCAATCTCTCCTCATAGCTACACCTTTCTAGCCCTGGCCTTGCAACATTATTGTAAACATCCTCTGCGCTCTCTCTAGAGCAATTACATCCTTTCTGTAATGTGGTGACCAGAACTACACATAATACTCCAGTTGTGACCCCATCAGTGTTTTATACAATTCCAACATTATATCCTTACTTTTATGTTCTATACCTCTGCCAATGAAGGAGAGCATTCCATCTGTTTTCTTTACAACCTTGTCCATTTGAACTGCTACCGTTAGGGACCTGTGTACTTGTGCACCAAGGTCTCTTACTTCATCTACCCCCCTTAGTATATTCCCATTTATTGTGTACTCCTATAACTGTTTGACGTCCCTAAATGCATGACCTCACACTTCTCGGTGTTAAATTCCAACTGCCACTTTATCGTCCACTCCACCAACCCATCTATATCATTTTGGAGATTATAGCTATCCTGTACACTGTCCACCACTCAGCCAATCTTCGTGTCGTCTGCAAATTTCCCAATCGTGCTTGCCACCTGCACATCCAAATCGTTACTATAGAACACAGACAGAGGTCTGTATCCAATTACAAAGTCAGCCATTTGACTGGATTTTTTTTTGTCAGTGCTTTCATAATGTTGAAATCTTCTGTCAGATGCCTTACTGTTCCCTCATTTCCAAAGGAAGCAAGTGCAGCAAGTTTATCTCAATCCTGGTTGTGGGGACTTACAGTGCACAATTTGAGTATCACACTTGTTACATTACAAAACCTCAAATGCATTTTATTGGCTGTAAAGCACTTTGGGAGATCCTGAAGTACATTATTGAAAAGTGCAACAGAAATATATGCTTATTCTTCCCTTTTTGTAATTGGTTTCTACCTCTTGTGCCCCCTCTCGCTCTCTTCCTCACCCTGCCCCTTGCTTATGGTCTCTGTCTTCCTATCTCTTCACTGGTCACAATCCTCATGCGCTCTCTTCTCCACTCATGCCTTCTCCCTCTCTCCTTTCCCTCCCCTCACTCCTTTTGTCATTTTTCTCTCTCTCACTCTCAGCGGCTGAGGCAGATCTAGATGTGGACGTGTATTGCAGGGCCCGTCATGTGATCAGTGAAATCAAACGGACAACTGATGCGGCCAAAGCTTTGACATCCAGAGATTACCAGGAGTTTGGGAAGCTGATGGTGGAAAGCCACAATTCACTGAGGTAAATTGGAATCTAATAATAATACTCCTTATTGTCGCAAGTAGGCTTACATGAACGCTGCAATGAAGTTACTGTGAAAATCCCGCAGTCGCCACATTCCGGCGCCTGTTCGGGAACACAGAGGAGAATTCAGAATGCCCAATTCACCTAACAGCACGTCTTTCGGGACTTGTGGGAGGAAACCGGAGCACCCATGCAGAGACGGGGAGAACGTGCCGACTCTGCACAGACAGTGACCCAAGACGGGAATCAAATTGAATATGATGTGGAGATGGAGGGATGTGGCTGTGAGATGATGTGGTGAAGATACTCTTCCTCCACCTTAGACAAGAATTGCCATTCATTACCATTCACAATCTTACTTCATTATTTAGATATATTTACGATACCAATGCGGATATTAAAAATAGTAACAGAGTATATTTTGATATTCTGTGATATACCTTTCATGTGATGCTATGAAGTTCTAATTTCTCCCACTACTATCACAAGAGGGTGGCCTGTAGCCCAGTGTTATACAGTGACAGATCTGTACCTACCAGTACTGTACTCCAGTGTTATACAGTGACAGACTTGTACCCACCAGTACTGTACTCCAGTATTATAGTGACAGATCTGTACCCACCAGTGCTGTACTCCAGTGTTATAGTGACAGACCTGTACCCACCAGTACTGTGCCCCAGTCTTATACAGTGACAGACTTGTACCCACCAGTACTGTAGTCCAGTGTTATAGTGACAGACCTGTACCCACCAGTACTGTGCCCCAGTCTTATACAGTGACAGACTTGTACCCACCAGTACTGTAGTCCAGTGTTATAGTGACAGACCTGTACCCACCAGTACTGTACTCCAGTGTTATAGTGACAGACCTGTACCCACCAGTACTGTACTCCAGTGTTATAGTGACAGATCTGTACCTACCAGTACTGTACTCCAGTGTTATAGTGACAGACCTGTACCCACCAGTACTGTGCCCCAGTCTTATACAGTGACAGACTTGTACCCACCAGTACAGTACTCCAGTGTTATAGTGACAGACCTGTACCCACCAGTACTGTACTCCAGTCTTATACAGTGACAGACCTGTACCCACCAGTACTGTACTCCAGTGTTATAGTGACAGACCTGTACCCACCAGTACTGTACTCCAGTCTTATACAGCGACAGACTTGTACCCACCAGTACTGTACTCCAGTGTTATAGTGACAGACTTGTACCCACCAGTACAGAGCCCCAGTCTTATACAGTGACAGACTTGTACCCACCAGTACAGTACTCCAGTGTTATATAGTAGCAGTCCTTTTCGCATCAGTACTGTACTGAGCAATATACAGTTCCAAATTCTTCTTCAATATGGGCAGGTGTTTGGAAAGCTGGAATTTAGAATAGCATGGCTGGGAGTCTTTTGCTGCCCAACTGATCAAGATCACCAAGTGATTTGAAAATGTCACTGCCATTTGCCAGTGACAGCAATCTGAACAACCAGTGCTACATTTACACCAAGTGCCAATCTCATCTTGGTGTAGGCATGCACCAAATGATGTGCTGTTGATTTCATACTGCATGGAACAACACAGCTGATTGATATTGACAAATAATATGTGATGGAGTAATTTTGGGACCGGACATCTACACGAGTCTGACATCAACTAATGACATTGGACAATCCTCCTAAGCATATGTCAGACATTGAGGTAAATCACATGGGGATTCCATGTTTAATCTGTATGCCATGTGCGGCTTCATTTAAGCTGTTTTGAGTTCTGTACAACTGGGCTTCCACAGTCTTGGATTAGTGATGGGAAAATCAGAGGGGGTCCCTGCTCTGAATCACTGATGGGAGGAAACTGCAATTGTATGTAGACATGGGCAAGGGTTTGTCTATGACAGTGACTGGGGATCTTATTTGTATTTGTTATCATAGAATCAAAGAATTTACAGTGCAGAAGGAGGATATTCAGCCCATCGAGTATGCACTGGCCCTTGGAAAGAGCATCCTACCTAAGCCCACACCCCCACCCTATCCCCGTAACCCAGTAACCCCACCTAACCTTTTTGAACACGAAGGGCAATTTAGCATGGCCAACCCACCAAACCTGCCCATCTTTGGACTGGCCTTTCCAGTCTTTATCCAGGCATAGGTGCCAAGAGAGGGGGAAAATGTCAGCCGCCAGCACCTGGCTTGATACTTTCATGGTGGAAAGGGAAGAACATTGGGATTAACCGGGATGGTGTCTCCCCTCTTATATCCTTCCGTTTTACAGAGATGATTATGAGGTTAGCTGCCCAGAGCTGGATGAGCTGGTTGCTGCAGCGATGGACGGTGAGGGGGTGTACGGCAGTCGGATGACTGGAGGCGGTTTTGGCGGCTGCACAGTTACCTTAGTGGATGCTGCAGCAGTGGAAAAAACAATCCAGAGGATTAAGGTAACAATTAAAAAGGTCTGGTAACATCTGTGGAGAGAGAAAGAGTTAATGTTTCAAGTCGAAATGACCCTTCTGCAGAACTGAAGCAAGGTAGAAGTGGAAAGAATGATGTGATGGGAAAGGAGGATGAGGAGAGGAGGTGGGCAGAATAGAACAGGGATTGGTCAGGTCAGAGGAGATATTGACAAACTTGTTACATACGTAAGGCAGAAGGGTTAAAGGTGCCATTAAGGAATGAAGAGTGGCAGAATATGTTAATGGAAGCAAGTGAACAGCAGGGGGCAGGTGGACACGTGGGGGAGGGATGGGGTTCTGTTGGGACAGGCCAGGAGCGGAAAAGCAACCAACTACACAAAGGAGTGGGGTTAAGATGGAGGGGCAATTCTACTGTCTGAAGCTGTTGAACTCAATGTTGAGTCCAGAAGGCAGTAATGCGCCTCATCGGAAGATGAGGTGTTGTTCTTCCAGTTTGCATTAGGTATCACTAGAGCATTGCAACAGGCTTAGGGTGGACATGTGAGTATGAGAGCAAGATACCACGTTGAAAGCGAAAGCAGCACGACGGTTGGGGTCATACTTGCGGATGGAGCAAAGGTGTTCCGCAAAGCGATTACCCAGTCTGCGTTTAGTCTCCCCAGTGTAGAGGAGACCGCATTGGGAGTAGCAAAACAGTAGACCAAATTGAAGGAGGTGCAGGTGAAATGCAGTTTCATCTGAAAAGTGTTTGGGCCCTTGGACAGCAAGGGGGTAAAGGGGCAGGTGTTGCACCTCTTGCAATTGCAAGGGAAGGTGCTGTGAGAAGGGGATGAAGGGTGGACCAGGAGGTCACAGAGGGAGTGGTCTCTGTGGAATGTTGAAGGGGGAGTTAGGGGAAGATGGATGTGTTTGGTGGTAGCCTCGTGTTGGATGATCCTTTAAACGCAGAGGCTAGTTCCGTGAAGAATGAGGACAAGAAGGAGCCTGTCATGGTTCTGTGAGGGAGGGGATAGGGTGAGGGCAGAGGTGCAGGAAATGGACACGGTTGAGAGCCTATCAACTACATAAGAACATAAGAACATAAGAACTAGGAGCAGGAGTAGGCCATCTGGCCCCTCGAGCCTGCTCCGCCATTCAATGAGATCATGGCTGATCTTTTGTGGACTCAGCTCCACTTTCCGGCCCGAACACCATAACCCTTAATCCCTTTATTCTTCAAAAAACTATCTATCTTTACCTTAAAAACATGTAATGAAGGAGCCTCAACTGCTTCACTGGGCAAGGAATTCCATAGATTCACAACCCTTTGGGTGAAGAAGTTCCTCCTAAACTCAAAGTTTACTCAAACCTAAACTACAGTGGGAGGAATTCTTGGTTGAGGAAAATGGCAGGCTGTTTTTGAAGATTTATTTCAGATTTCCAGCATCTACAGTATTTTACTTTTATTTGAGGCACGATCTACGTTTGTCCAATAGGCTGCAATTTATTTATTGGATTAATTGGGAATCCAGTTTCCGAGTTTCAACTGGAGCAAAATTATATTGTCAATGAACTAGTGATCCAGAGACCCATCATGGCAGATGGTGAAATTTGAATTCAATAAAATTCTGGAACGAAAAGTCTAATGATGACCATTGTCGTAAAAACCCAGGTTTCACGAATGTCCTTTCCGGGAGGAAATCGGCCATCCTGTCCCGGTCTGGCCGACTGTGGCTGTGGAATGGTTCTGCTGGTGGAGCTATAGTCACCAGGTGTGCCTCTATCATCCTTGCTAAACTATGGGAACTGTCTTCATGTGTTTCAGTCGACTGGAACACTTTGGCTCTTAGGTACCACCCCAAAATGAGACAGTGCTTCATTAATATTTTCTCTTGTATCTCTCATCACTCTTGGATATGGTTAATCCATTTGAGGGGTGTACTAACTTTTAGTCCAATTAGAAAGACTCGGCTGGATTTTCCGTTCCTGAGACTAAGCATTGACGGCAGGGCAGGGTTCGTGGACGTCCATGATAGCGAAATTGGCGGCACACCTGGATCAATTCAGCGGCTGATCAGGGGCTAGCACCGGCGCCACGTGGAAACATTTGATTCCAATGAGAAACGGTGCCAGATTCCTGGGTTCGCGATTGAGGTTCAGGAGGCTGACAAGCTGCAACCGCACATATACTTACTTCACTCCCCTCAGACAACATCTAAGCCAACAAGATGACAGCAAGACGCACGGCACCAATCTTCAGACACTGAGTTCGATTTCTCCTGGACGCAGTGGAGGAGAGGCAGGCCACACTGTACCCCGGCCCGGGCAGGAGGCAGAAGCCGTGAGCGCCACGAGTAACACCGTCCAGACCAGCCTGCACGGCGGGAAAAACTGCATGACCACCTCGGCGGCCAGAATAGGCAACGCTGTGCCCCGGCAACAACCCCCATCACACACACAAAGCCCAAGCCCCCCACCAGGAAGGCGGCCAAACCCCTACCCTGCCAGCACCCATACCAATGTCATGGCCGGGTGCCTGGGCCACTGAGGCCACCAGCTACCCATGTCCTGGGCTGTATGCGTCGGACTGTCTCACATTGTAATTTTCTGACCCCCAACCCCCGGACGTTGTGGGTAGGCTGGGGTCACCACCCTCCCCCTCTGACCATCCCCATCTCCTCCACTCCAGGTATCTGAAAGCACTGAATGATGGAATGATCAGCTCGCATGCAGGGATCGTCCAGGTAGATGTTGGAAAGTGCTTCTGTGGGCAGGAGTCAGACATTGTCAGAGCACCAGAGCTCATCTCAGAACATCTTATTGTCAGCTTGCATCCCATGGACCAGACCTGCTGTTACTGCCAACCTGTGGAGTGGCAGGTATGTATCACAGAGGGGATTCCAGACCGGGGGGGGGGGGGGGGGGGGGGGGGGGGTTGTAGGGTGGGGATGCGATGTCTGAACCCCTGGCCAACCCCCCCCCCCCCCCCAACCCCCCAGTCGTTGAACCTGGAGTCTATCATTATCCCATGCGCATTGGCCCTGGCGCACGTATGTCGTGCGGCCACCTATGGCGGCCTGGGGCCCATGTCCTGTCCATCCTCGCCCCCCCCCCCGCTACCTTCTCGTCAGACGAGGACTGCCGTTCATCCTTCTTCTCCACATTGCCCCTCTGCTGCTCAACGTTGTGGAGGACGCAGCAGGCCGCCACGATGCGGGCGACCCTCTCGGCATCAAACTGGAGGGCCCCTCCAGAATGGTCCAGGCATCTGATCGCATTTTCAGGATGCTGAAGCACTGCTTTATCATGCCCCTGATCACTGCACGGCGGTGTCGTAGCGGGTCTCCGCGTTGGTCTGTGGTCTTCGGATATGCGTCATCAGCCACGACCGCCGCGGTCTTGAAGAGGCCGGGAATCGTTGAGTGTACCAGGATGAAGGTGTCGTACACACTGCCTGGGTATCGGGCACAGGCATGCATGATGCGCAGATGATGGTCTCATCGAGTGGCACACCTTTTGGTTTGTGTAGAGCGGCCTGTCATCTGCAGGTGCTTGTAGGGCGTGCCGTCAATCACCCCCTGGACTCGGGTAATATCAGCGATGGCGGCGAACCCCACTGCCCGGACATCCTGGTGGGCTCGGTCCACATTGAGCCGCCTGAGCATTTAGGGGCTCCGTGACTGTTTCCCACTCGACGCCTAGAAGGACCCCTTGCTGTAAAGGTTCAGGGCGACCGCCACCTTGACTGCCACCAGGAGCGGTGTCCTCTCCCATTCCCTTGCGGTGCCAGTTGTGCCATCACCTGGCAGATATGTCGCACTGTCTCCCTGCTCAGGCGGAGTCTTCAACGGCAATCCAGTCCGGCAGGTCCTCAAATGATAGGTGAGGCCGGTACCCCCGAGGCCTCATGCAGCGCCTCCTTTGCATCTCTTCCTTGGCCTATTGGGTGGCCGGCTCTTCATCCTCACCGCATGCCTTCTGTTCCACTGCTGCACGCTTGGCTGCAACAGCTTCCTCCTCCTCGACCTCGGACAGGCTGAAGGCCTCCCCAGGATTGAAGTGACAAGTAGGGGGCCACGATTGCTGGTTTCATTCATTGTCCATTGTCTGCAGGAGATAAAAGGCCGACATGTTAGCATGGTGAATACTCCTGTACCCAACAACTCCACTGGGCTACACGGCGGCCCCGGCTGGCACTTTGGACCCTTCCCCTGCATGTCCCCCACCCCTCTCCGCCCCAGGCCCCATTGCTGCCCAGCACCGTGGGAGCCCCTGTGTGTCCCTGTTGCTAGGGATGCTGTTGGCTGGCACTGCCCATGCCAGCGGCATGCTCTGTGGTACCCATCCGGTGCCCCTGTATAGGCTATGGTGGGTATTATCCTTGGGTGGGCCGCCTGATGCACTGCCGGTGGGTGGTGGCCGGGTGGGATGGCGGAATGTGGGGTGCTGGTTTGGGGGAACCCATACGGCTGGTGTCACTGCAGAACCAAGGCCAAGGTGGGTGGTCAGTGGGGTGCGTAGCAGGATGGCTGCCTTGCCGGCCACGGCAATGGTGGTGTGTTTCCATGGGCACTGCCCTAGTCCCGTGGGGGGTTGCCCCGGCCACGCGGCCCATTCCCAGCCCCCCAACCCCCTCCAGCCAGCCCGGCCAATGTCCAACCCGACAGCCCACGGTCGGGTCTCTCCGCATCCTACCTCATCTCTCTCCCTCATCAACCAAGACGCCGGTTTCAGATTTTTTTAAAGCACAAGTGAATCGCATCGCCGGAACTTCGGCCCATTGGAGACAGAGAATCACGGAAGCTCCAGAGAATACCTGGTGGGTCCTGCTAATGATATGCCAATGGTATTTACTGTACATGCGTTCTGGAACACATTGACGCCGCTGTCGAGGTGGCAGAGAATTGCGATTTGGTGTGAAACCGGCGCCTTCCACGATTTCATCGTCTGAACCGGCAATCGCGTTTCCTGATCCCACGTCAGGCGATAAAGAATCCTGCCCACAGATTTTCATGTCAAAGTACTAGAGGGCACACTTTGAAAAGTGTATTATTTGATCTGCTGCAGATAATGTTTTAATCACCTCCTGTTTGTCTTAAACAAGACCTTTGGGGTTTTCTCCTCTTGTTCTTTTCCTTTTACTGATCCTATTAGAATAAATCTTACATCTGTTACGTCTCACGACTGAAGTCTCTTTTTGCCTCTAGACTCTCTCACATTTCCATTTCATCTAATCTGTTCCTGGCCCAGGGCCCTGTTCCACTCCAAACAGAAATGCTAATAAAAAACTAAATGACCTCTACTTATTTCCAGTCACGTGGGGATTGGTAGGCCGGTGCCCTGGGCCTGAGGGGCTTGGTGGGCCAGTGCCCTGGGCATGGAGGGCTTGGTGGGCCAGTGCCCTGGGCCTGAGGGGCTTGATGGGCCAGTGTGCCGGTCAGGTGAGGGTTGGTGGGCCAGTGCCCTGGGCATGAGGGGCTTGGTGGGCCAGTGCCCTGGGCATGAGGGGCTTGGTGGGCCAGTGCCCTGGGCATGAGGGGCTTGGTGGGCCAGTGCCCTGGGCCTGAGGGGCTTGGTGGGCCAGTGTGTCGGTCAGGTGAGGGTTGGTGGGCCAGTGCCCTGGTCACATGGAGCTCGGTGCGCGAGTGCGCCGGTAACGTGGGGCTCAGTGGGTAAGTGCCCAGTCATGTGAAGCTCGGTGGGCCAGTGCCCCGGGCACGTGGTGTGGGTGATCTTTAACCCTTTATGTAAATATTGGTTTTCTAACCAAAAGTCTCTTTGTGAAACATAAACTGCCGTCTTTCGTTAACAGGACAGGTACAGTGGAACTGCGACCTTCTATATCACTAAACCTTCCAGGGGTGCCCATGTACTGAAACTGTGAGGACAGATTCTCGCCATTCACCACCTCATCACAGACACTTACCAACTTGCTGCCAAGAAAACCATTTAATAATCAACAAAGCAACTCTCGTCTGATCCCTGCTTATGAAAGAGAAATACTGAGCAACGTGAGAGAGAAAAATTCCTTGAAGAAACTGCTTGTCAATAGCTGACTTATGCTAAGTGAAATGAATTGAAACCAGCTCACTCCTGAATCCATTGGAGCTCATTGCCCAGGATAGAATGCTGTACTACAGAGCCCAACACAACCATATTGTAACTAATATGCTGGAGTACCCAGTCCTTCATCCAGGCCTTCATGTTCATACCAGGGGCTGTTGCTGAGTATTAAACTCTGGAATCAAGAAGGGAAAATAGAGCCGATCAGCCATGATCTAACTGAATGCTGGGACTGAGGAACTCGACATTCTGCTCATGTTCCAATGTTCCCAACATTCTGTACTAGCCGATATTTCATAGTGTCTCATTCCTAACATCACTGCATTGCAGTCTTTTGTGGGCAGGTTAAAATGGGCTTTTTGTTTTGTGTTCTTGGAGAAATTGACTTTTACTGGCACATGAGTTTATGGGCAACAGAACCTCTCCATCCCCCATAATCTTATCCATATGGCCATTCCTTTTGAGTGAGCTTAATCTGTGAGCACTGACAGGTTATATGTATCGCCTAAGGGCATTGCTTGATGCCTGAACAGGATGGATTCCACCTGAGCTCACTGCGTTGTGATTGGAAACCAAACCTTGAACTCTGTATAGTTCAGTGCACACCTGGCTGTGCACTCACCTATTGAAAGAACCAGACAAGACGTGAAACAAGAGATGGCTGTGTGAACCATGGCTGTACACATTAGCTGTAGCTTCTTGGTATCTGGTACTATTTGTTACAGGTTTTTTCTGTTGCTTTTCAGCAAAGTTTCAGGTCATTTCATGCAACATCACAATCCAGCTATTGTCTGAGAAATCCTGACCTGCCGCTCAAAAGGTTGTTGCTGTACAAACGCCTCAAACAGTGGTCTGAATTGGTTGCTAGTTTAATCCGATAGCCCGTAATCTCACAACTGTATTGTTCCATATACAGAAGGTACTTGAATTTTTTTTTAGAAGCATTGACTAACTTCAGACAGATTTCTTCAGTGAAATGGGTGACCTGCAGCTTCGATTCTGTGCCACCATTCAATTAGATCAGAGATGATCTTAACTTCATCTACCTGCCGTGGTTCCGTAACTATTACACCTGTAACCTAGCGACAATCCATCAATCATGTTTTTGAAATTCCGTTTTCCCACCCCTTCCCATTCCCCTCACCCCTCAACAGCTTCCTTTAGTAGTTGAGATTTCCAGGCTTCCACCAACCTTCATGTGGAGGGAGAAATGCTTCCTGACATCAGTCCTGAACAGCTATGAATCTAATTTCAAGTTCATGCCCCTTTGCTCTTGACTCCTCCAGCAATGGAAGTAGTTTGTCTCTATCTACTCTACCAAATCCTTTAGCCATTGAAAACAAGTCAATTCGATCAATTCTTATACTATCCACAAAATATTACAGTCCGCCTCCCCCATGAGAAAAAGCTTGTTATCTCACTGAGCATTCACAACAGTTATGTACTGGTGGCCCAATGTAATTGGAGTTGTTTGGGTCTGCTCCCACCCAGCTGCTGCTCACGTTAACTCTGAAAACTCTGCTGATGGACAAATGGTCTATCAATTGAACCATTATTGCTGCTTGTGCATGGCCTGTTGACGTTGATAGTGAAACAATTGCAGGTCTGCTCAATGTTTCGACCGCAACAATCATGTTCCTGCTGTTGTGTTAGGGAATGCCAGCAATGGGACCAATTTGATTGTTGGAAATGGGTACTTTGTTTTATAGGCCAGCCATGATTTAGGCTCCTCAAAGTGAGGGACAAATAGTGCTGATGAATGGAACACTTTCTAAATAGAGACACACATTAGATCAAGCTCAGACAGAACAGGAGTAAGGTACAGAATAAAACGCACAGCTCCAGCACCATACATTGGGGATAATTGTCCAATTATTAGGGGAGTTCACATTTTTAGATTTTAAATTCATGCGTCTTAGATTGTGCATGTTGATGTGTCAATTCTTGATTTTGTGCTGATGGTGGGTCAGAATTGATGAATATCAAAAGAAACATTTATCATGTTAACCGTAACCTCATGACAAATAAAGACTCGGATTTATATTAGCACATTTCATCGACTCTACATATCAAAGCACTTCACAACAAAGTACATTGTTGGAGGGTAGTTAGTGTTGTACTGTACGAAACGTGCAGAAAGTTTCCAAACCACTGTACCTCTTGAAACTGATTGAGCAGGAACCAAGAATAGTTGCACATGTAAAATTGGCTCACACTCATCTGCTGGTGTGTGTGGTTCCTCGCATCATTTGGTGCCTGAGAAATAGGTGCAGCTCAATCAAATTTCAATGCCTCTGACTTAGCATTGCAGAATTTAAGCATTAATACTTTTAGTTATTTACTTTTTTATAAATATAGAGTATCAAATTATTTTTTTCCCAATTAAGGGGCAATTTAGCGTGGCTAATATGCTCTATGTACCCTGCACATCTTTGGATTGTGGGGTGAAACCCACGCAGACACGAGGAGAACATGCAAACTCCACACAGAGAGTGACCCGGGATCAGGATCGAACCCGGGTCCTCAGCGTCGTAGACAGCAGTGCACCACAGTTCCGCCTAAGCATTGATACTTTGTGTTAGAGCTTGCCTGTTGTGTGTTTAGCATGACGAGCTTTCCTACAAATGGGAATGTTTGAGTGATTCAAGTGATTCAAGAGCGGACTATATGGTCAATGGAAGGGTCTTGGGGAAAATTGATGTACAGAGAGATCTGGGAGTTCAGGTCCATTGTACCCTGAAGGTGGCAACGCAGGTTGATAGAGTGGTCAAGAAGGCATACAGCATGCTTGCCTTCATCGGACGGGGTATTGAGTACAAGAATTGGCAGGTCATGTTACAGTTGTATAGGACTTTGGTTAGGCCACATTTGGAATACTGCGGCAGTTCTGGTCGCCACATTACCAGAAGGATGTGGATGCTTTAGAGAGGGTGCAGCGGAGGTTCACCAGGATGTTGCCTGGTATGGAGGGTGCTAGCTATGAAGAAAGGTTGAGTAGATTAGGATTGTTTTCGTTGGAAAGACGGAGGTTGAGGGGGGACCTGCTTGAAGTCTACAAAATTATGAGAGGTATGGACAGGGTGGATAGCAACAAGCTTTTCCCCAGAGTGGGGGTGTCAGTTACAAAGGGAATGGGACAACTCATCGCCGCCGACTCATCGCCAGCCCAACTCATCGCCAACCAACTCATCGCCAGCCCAACTCATCGCCAGCCCAATAAAAACAGTACAGTCAACAGACCTCTTAACAGCGCTCTGGAGTGAATGGAATCTATTTAAACCAACAGACTTCTTAACAGCGCTCTGGAGTGATTGGAACCTATTTAAACAATTTAAACCTATAGAAAACAAAGGACGTTTTAACATATTTTTCAGTAAATTGACTCTATATATATATTGCATATATATTTATTAACATGATAATCCTCCCACATCTATCCACGCAAACGCATCCACACACACACACCTGCATAGGGTTATCAATCGTGGCATCTCAGAGAAACTTATTAGCATGAAACCAGTGGCATATATCAGCTGACTTGTACCAGAGTGCACTTTGCAACTCACAAAGTTGCTCAATGTATATTCGCACCTGCCACATATAATTTTGTGCTTTTCGTCTGAATAGCTGAAATTGACAAACACCAGGGTTACGGAACATGTGAGCGACAAATGTGAAATTGATTAGGTTCATATTTGGTCAGTTGACTGTTTACTGTAGGGCTCTATTGAAATAGACGCTGTTAATTGTAAGTTACTGTTTTTTGTATTGTGTTTTCCGTCCGTCTCTGGTTAAATACAATCGTCTTTATATTGGGCACTTTTTAAATAGAGTCAATTTACTGAAAAATATACAGTAAACAGTCAACTGACCAAATCTGAACCTAATCAATTTCACATTTGTCGCTCGCATGTTCCATAACCCTGGTGTTTGTAAATTTCAGCTATTCAGACGAAAAGCACAAAATTATATGTGGCAGGTGCGAATATACATTGAGCAACTTTGTGAGTTGCAAAGTGCACTCTGGTACAAGTCAGCTGATATATGCCACTGGTTTCATGCTAATAAGTTTCTTTGAGATGCCACGATTGATAACCCTATGCAGGTGTGTGTGTGTGGATGCGTTTGCGTGGATAGATGTGGGAGGATTATCATGTTAATAAATATATATGCAATATATATAGAGTCAATTTACTGAAAAATATGTTAAAATGTCCTTTGTTTTCTATAGGTTTAAATTTTTTAAATAGATTCCATTCACTCCAGAGCGCTGTTAAGTCTGTTGACTGTACTGTTTTTATTGGGCTGGCGATGAGTTGGCTGGCGATGAGTTGGGCTGGCGATGAGTCGGTGGCGATGAGTTGTCCTAGACCCGTTACAAGGGGTCACGATTTCAAGGTGAGAGGGGGAAAGTTTAAGGGAGATGTGCGTGGAAAGTTTTTTACGCAGAGGGTGGTGGGCGCCTGGAACGCTTTACCAGCAGAGGTGGTAGAGGCGGGCACGATAGCATCATTTAACGGGCGGGAACCGAGGGAAGTAGACCTTGGAAAATAGGAGACAGGTTTAGATAAAGGATCTGGATCGGCGCAGGCTGGGAGGGCCGAAGGGCCTGGGTTCCTGTGCTGTAATTTTCTTTGTTCTTTGTTCTCTTTGTTCTTTGATTATTTAAAGGTAGAAAGTAAGATGCATCTAATTTGTGCATTAAAAGCTAGTGACTTAGTCTGCCAGGATGCACAGTTCATCTTTTTTTATGAGCAGTAATCAACGTTTATTAATTGCACTGCTTTCAATTGTACTTTGCTAACATTGTTCATGGAGTCATAGAATGGTTACAGCATAGAACGAGGCTATTCAGTTCAATGCATCCAGAAGGGCACTCTGCAAGAAATAACTGCCTAGCCAATAGCCTTCCGCTGTAGTCCAGAAAATCTTTTCTCTTCAGTTCCTTCCTCGCAACCATTGCAGCAATATTTGTCTTGTCGAGGCTTGTATATGGATCATGAAGCTGGAGAGAAATCTCCTGCTCTGCTTCAAAATAGCACCATTGGATTTTATTGCATCTACCTGAGGACACACAGGATCTCCTGTTGAACATCTCAGCTGATAGACTGCACCTTTCGCAGTGCAACACTTCCCCCAGTAATGCCCTGGAGAGTCAGCCTAGACCTGCTGAAGTCCATGAAATGGGACTTTGAGTCAGAAGGTTGTGAGTTTATAGGCAAGTATACTAATCGCTGAGTAACAGCAGGCACCTGTGGGTGAGAAAGCCTGTAGCTGATACAATAAATGCAAAGGTTGGAAATGGAATCTCTTGTGCCAGTACTGGAACAAAACAATACTGGAAGCTGGCCATTTGAGGAACTGCTGCATCCAGGGAACAGTCCGAGGATAGAATATCTAGGAAGGAGCAATCAGACTTTGCATGTTTCATCCAAAACCTGGGAACAAATTGCTCACTTTTAAGATGCTGTCAAGATAAGTATATTCAATAGCACCGTTTACCATGTATATTATTTCTCATTGATTCTCTTTAGACCTTGTATATAGACCTTCAAAGTTAATCGCCTGCTCAGTTGATTATTAATAAGGAAATCTCTATTTTCCTTTCTACTTGAACCTCATAATTCTGTGAAGATTAACAGACAATCTGCTCATTTATCTCTGGTGTTCTTATCACCACATCAATCTCACTACTCTAGCCCTTTCTTCTCCTTTGTGCATTTTGCTTCTTCTCATCCTTTGTTTCAGTTAAAGTATTCATTCTTTGTTTCCCCAGTAAGTACTATGAAATTTCTCTGTAAAATGTCCTCCATTTTCCTCCCTCAACCTTTGCATTGAATAACTTCTCATTCTCAAGAATTTCAATCACCATCTCAGCCCAACATGCTCATTCTCGTCTGTGTTTACTGCCCGCTTATCCCCTTCCTATCTCTTTTCCCCAGTGTAAACATCCCAACTCATGTTCAAGCCCAAAACTTTGATTTTGTCATGTGAGGTCTTGCTGCTTCCATTATTGTATCCATCACAGATAAAACCATTTAGACATAGAACATAGTGTCTGCACTGAGTCTGCACCGACCCACTTAAGCCTTCATTTCCACCCTATCCCCATAACCCAATCTAACCTTTTTTGGCCATGAAGGGCAATTTATCATGGCCAATCCACCTAACCTGCACGTCTTTGGACTGTGGGAGGAAACTGGAGCACCCGGAGGAAACCCACGTAGACACGGAGAGAACGTGCAGGCTCTGCACAGACCATGACCCAGCGGGGAATCGAACCTGGGACCCTGGCGCTGCTAAGCCAACAGTACTAGCCACTTGTGTTACTGTGCTGCCCAAATTTCTGATCACTTCGTTGTATCACTACCTACCCACGTCCTTTACCATCTCTGCACCAATCCTTCCCCTATTATCCCTGCCCTAGCACTGAACGTACATTGTTCTCTAGTTTCTCTTTCATCTCCCCATATGCCCTCTGCAGTTTCACCTTGCCCCATGAGCCACAGATCCTGTTCTCTCAACCCTTTTCCTTTTAAAAGGTTGACCATCCAACTTTACTCTGTTGTTCCCATTTAACTTGTATTGTTAATTGTTATCTCTCTCCAGATACTGTCCCTCTCTTTCAGATCTGCTATTATCAACCTCCTCTCGTAAAAGCATTGCAAACTATCACCTAATTTCCTACCTCTCTTTCCTACCTCCCAATATGTGCCCATCTTCCATGTTTGAATCCCTCCAATAAGATTCCCACCACTGTCACAAGTGACAAAAAAGAACACGAGGAACCGGGAACTTAAAACGAGCACAGCAATTGGTGAATAAGTCCTGGTGGGTACTTTTCAAACCATATTAAATTGTAAGTCATTATTTTAGCTAGGGTGGGGTAAAGGAAAGAGACAGGGAACAATAGAGGAGAGCCAGGGAAGGGGAGGGGGAGGCAGGGACACGTTAACAAACTTGGCACCCACAGGAACAGAGAAAATGGGGAAGACGGGAGGGCCGCCAAAGCGGAAGTGCGCACGAGACGACAACGTCAGCGAACTCCGTCCGGAAGAAGCAAGGGACAACACCACGAACAGATGCCTACATATGTGTGTAAATAACTTTGCCAAGTGTACAGAGCTGCTGCTGTTGAGCGGGGGCATAATACCGTCCGCTGACTTCGCGGGGAAAATTAACACTTCAGCAGCAGCGACCCATTGGGGGGGGGGGGGGGGGGGGGGAGGACTGAGGCATGTGGGGTAACGTCTAGTGGATTGCTGATGTATATTCTCTTTCTGCACTATGTTAATGTTCACTAATTTGCTGTGTTAAGATTATTACTATTTAATATGAAAAATTTTGCAAAACCTTAAAACAGCAGCAGCCACTCTGGGGGGGGGGGGGGGGTGCTGATTTATTTTCCTTTTTGTAAGGGACGCATGCTCTATCCTGTTTTGAATTGGGTGTTAATTTGCTAAACTGTTTATCGTTTAAGTGGTTACGTTTTGTTGGCATGTTGCCCTTCTTTCTTTGTATTATTTTCCTTTTTGGAGTGTTTTGTAAACTTATTGAAAAACTTTGAATAAATACAATTTTTAAATTATTTTTTAAGCTAGAGTGGAGACTTAGTTGATCTAATTTTAAAACATAAAAGTCTTCTGAAGTTTTAAATATCCAGAAGTTTAAATGTCCAGAAGATGGCGCCGGAGCGAGGCGACTCTCTGCGAACTCTCCCCAACAGATCCACTTTTTAACTTCACTTATACTCGTTCTAATCTTTTCCCTATTATGTATTTTCTTCTATTCCATTTTCTTCCCATGTACTTAATGATCTGTTGAGCTGCTCGCAGAAAAGTACTTTTCACTGTACCTTGGTACACGTGACAAGAAACAAATCCAATCCAGTCCAAATATAAGGGGTTAAATGATGGCAGGGGAACAGATAGGCGGTCAACGCGACTCCGGAATAGTGTGTTGCCTCTCTGGTGCCAAAGTCTGGGATGTCACTGGGTGGCTGAAGGGCATCCTGAACAGGGAGGGTGATAAGGCAGAGGTCATGGTACATGTTGGTACCAATGACATAGGTAGATATATGGGTGAGGTCTTGCATCAAGAACTCGAGGAGCTAGGCAGTAGACTAAAAAACAGAACCTCTCTGATTGTAATCTCTGGATTACTCCCAGTGCCGCGTACTAGCAAGTACAGAAGTAAGAGAATAACGCAAATATTCGCATCCACATTCAGCAGCGAAAGAGGTCTGTATGATCCACATTCCGTCGGGTCTTTGTCTTTTTTGGGTATCAATGAGATTGTGGCCTGCGCTAGCGTGGGAGGCAAAGTGCCCCTTGCTAGCGAGTCTGTGAACTTTTTAAAAAATAAATTTAGAAATTTGATAAATTTTTTCCAATTAAGGGTCAATTTAGTGTGTTCAATCCACCTACCTTGCACATCTTTGGGTTGTGGGGGCGAAACCCACACAAACACGGGGAGAATGTGCAAACTCCCCACGAACAGTGACCCAGAGCTGGGATCAAACCTGGGACCTCGGCGCCGTGAGACTCGCCCCTGCAAGTCTGTGAACATGTCCCTTAGGTATGGGGATTTTTCATAGAAGTTTGCCGGGAACCCGTCCAGTCCCGGCGCTTTCCCCGCCTGCATGGTGAGCCAATAGACGGCCAGCCTTTTCTCCGTGTACGTAGAAGGTCCCCCCATGTCTGGCGGAGTTGGTACACTGCTTTCCTGGTGGATAGCAGGTTGAAGTCCATTTATAGCGTTTTCCTCAGCACCAGCAGCTCTATGGTTGAGGCCTCGGAGTACTTCCTGTCCACCTCCAAAATAGAATTGATCAGTTGTTGTCTGGCTTTCCTCTCTTTCCTATCGCCACGTGCCTTGTAGGCTATAATTTCCCCTCTGATCACAGCCTTCAGTGCCTCCCAGAACGTGGACGGTGACACCTTCCTGTTCCGGTTGTTACTTACGTAGTTGCTTATGGTCTGTGCTGTTTTCTGGCCTTCGTGTTGGGTGATGGGCATGGTCCATCTCCAACGTCACATTTACACCGTGTGGAGCGCGTCGGCGATGACTATTGCAGAGTACTCCGATCCTACAATTCATGGAAGCACCAATTTCCCCACTGCAAAGAAGTCGATACGGGTATATACTTTGTGTATTTGTGAAAAGAACAAAAATTCCTTTTCTCCCATGTGTAGGAACCTCAATGGGTCCACAGCCCCTAACTGCTCCCTAAATGTTCCCAGTTCCTTGGCTATGCCTGCCTTTTTCTCCATTCTGAGGCTTGATCGGTCAATAAGTGGGTCCTGTACACAGTTGAAGTCGCCCCCATAATCAGTCGGTGTGTGTCAATGTCGGGGATTTCTGCCGTGGTCGATTTTATTAAGTTTGTGTTGTCCCAGTAGGGAGCGTACACGTTCACCAGTACCACTGGTGCCCCTTCCAGGACACCGCTGACCATGACGTACCGTCCCCCTGGGTCCGTAACCGTCCTAGTATCCGTGAACCTCATCCTCTTGCTAATCATTATGGCTACTCCGAAATCCTCGTCCTGTAGCATGAATGGTAACCAGTCCCACCCAGCCCTTCCTTACCAGTAATCTGTCCTTCTCCCTCAGGCGTATTTCCTGCAGGTAGACTATGTCAACCTTTAGGCTTCTGAGGTGTGCAAAGACTGGATCTTTTCACCGGGCCGTTAAGTCCCCTTGTATTCATAGTTTCATAGAATTTACAGTGCAGAAGGAGGCCACTCGGCCCATCGAGTCTGCACCGGCCCTTGGAAAGAGCACCCGACCCAAGGTCAATACCTCCACCCTATCCCCATAACCCAGTCACTCCACCCAACACTAAGGGCAATATTGGACACTCAGGGCAATTTATTATGGCCAATCCACCTAACCTGCACATCTTTGGACTGTGGGAGGAAACCGGAGCACCCGGAGGAAACCCACGCACACACGGGGAGGATGTGCAGACTCCGCACAGACAGTGACCCAAGCCGGAATCGAACCTGGGACCCTGGAGCTGTGAAGCAATTGTGCTATCCACAATTCTACCATGCTGCCCCTAAGGTGACTATTCTGGTGGGGTGGGGGGGGGGGGGGGGGGGTTCTGACCGCCCCGGTCTTGTGGGATCAACCATACTTAGCTGGTGGACGTGCCACTGAACTCCGGGGTTTCCCAAATGCATTTTTACAAGATAGACGTGTTCGCCACTCTCATCATGAGGTCGGGCCTCTTCACCCTGGGGTTTTCCTTTGTCCAGGTGGCACCCAACATGCCCGCCAACCATGTTTAAGCCACATGGGTGCACCCCTGCACTCCAGGGTCTCCCTTTGTTTAGGGACCCTCCAAAGTGGCTGCTTGCGGCGCCATCTTGATTCCTTGGCCAGTTCCTTGACCACCGAGGTCTGTGCCTGTTTCGTTGCCAACCCTTCTCTTTCTCTGTGCCCCTTTTTTGTACTGTGAGTTGAAAGTTTAAGGGAGATGCGCGTGGAAAGTTTTTTACGCAGAGGGTGGTGGGTGCCTGGAACGCTTTGCCAGCGGAGGTGGTAGAGGCGGGCACGATAGCATCATTTAAGATGCATCTAGACAGATATATGAACGGGCGGGAACAGAGGGAAGTCGACCTTGGAACATAGGAGACAGGTTTAGATATAGGATCTGGATCGGCGCAGGCTGGGAGGGCTGAAGGGCCTGTTCCTGTGCTGTAATTTTCTTTGTTCTTTGTTCTTTCTGTCCTGTCCCCCCACCCTTGGCTAGATGCTCCTTCTCCCCTGAGAGGTGTGCCACGGCCTCCTTTACTGCTCGTCTTCCCATGGTAGCCCTGCATGCTGGTACGGTGGTTCCCCTCCATGGGCTGGTCTTGCCCTGCCCCTATTCTGTGTACCTGGTGCTGTTCCCTTCCTCGCCCCCCTCACCTGTTTCCCCTATCTTCTCTCCTTTCTATCTTCCTACTTTAATCCCAAAACGAGCATTTTCTCTTCCACTTCTTCGCTTTTGGTACCTTCTGGGTTCAGAGGCGTCTTGGGAGCCAAAGATCCTGGAAAATACACTATTTTGGATCCGGTTGGGAGGAGAGCCACCTGATGTGTGGCCGCTCAGCACATCACCGCCACCGGATGTCCACTTCGCTGCAATCTTGATAAATCAGCTACTGCAGTCTTCATTTGTGCCTTCATGACCTCTATTTCCTCACTTATTTCGGCAATATCAAGGGAATTTACTGTAGATACTGTAGCCATCTAAGATGGACACTGGGCTACAAAATGGAGAACTGCTAAGGCTGCAGGGAAAAACAGTCTTAGTGAGGACAAACAGCTTGCAGAAGACTGTTTTGCATTCTGCATGTACAGAAACCAGTTTCTGGCCAGGTGCAGAGTTTCAGCCAAAGGTGCAAATGGGAAACAGATCTGCCAAATGAGGTGATCCAGATCCAGACCCCGGACAATAGAAACATTTAAGTATCAATGGATACTTTTCCATAGACGCCCAGACAGAATGGCGCCAAAGCAACCAACACAAAGAGCCGTAGGAACCGCCCCACCCATCGAGGAACGACCCTCAGATTGGGGAGTTTGAAAGATATCGATTGGGAGAGACCCAATCGATACCTGGCAGGTGAAAGAACCGCCCCAAAGGGCACGGACTTCTAGGACCTATAAGAGTAGGTCCCGCACATGGTTCGGTCTGCTTGCTCCGGCCCAGAGCTGTTTTGCTCCAACTGTTTTGCTCCGGCCCAGATCTGCTTTGCTCCGGCCCAGATCTGCTGCTGCTGTTTTTAGCTCCGGCCCAGACCTGTTACATCGCATCCTGACTCCAGTTTCATCACCGGCCGTTGAGCATCAGCCATCGAACTGTAAGTGCCAACACAACGATCGCTACGTGATCCAGACCTTGCTAGATCTTGACAACTTTGCGAATCAGAAAGTTGCAGACCAAGAACGGGACGAAGGCCTTGTTCCCTGACCTTGCCTGTTCCTGTCTAGATAAGTATTTAGTTGTTTAGTATTAGAGGTAAGTTAGTCTCTTTAGCGTATGCATGTGTATTTATTATATTTGTTATAATAAACACCATAGAACATAGAACATAGAACGATACAGCGCAGTACAGGCCCTTCGGCCCTCGATGTTGCACCGACATGGAAAAAAAAACTAAAGGCCATCTAACCTACACTATGCCCTTATCATCCATATGCTTATCCAATAAATTTTTAAATGCCCTCAATGTTGGCAAGTTCACTACTGTTGCAGGTAGGGCATTCCACGGCCTCACCACTCTTTGCGTAAAAAACCCACCTCTGACCTCTGTCCTATATCTATTACCCCTCAATTTAAGGCTATGTCCCCTCGTGCTAGCCACCTCCATCCGCGGGAGAAGGCTCTCGCTGTCCACCCTATCTAACCCTCTGATCATTTTGTATGCCTCTATTAAGTCACCTCTTAACCTTCTTCTCTCTAACGAAAACAACCTCAAGTCCATCAGCCTTTCCTCATAAGATTTTCCCTCCATACCAGGCAACATCCTGGTAAATCTCCTCTGCACCCGTTCCAAAGCTTCCACGTCCTTCCTATAATGAGGCGACCAGAACTGTACGCAATACTCCAAATGCGGCCGTACCAGAGTTTGGTACAGCTGCATCATGACCTCATGGCTCCGGAACTCAATCCCTCTACCAATAAAGGCCAACACACCATAGGCCTTCTTCACAACCCTATCAACCTGGGTGACAACTTTCAGGGATCTATGTACATGGACACCGAGATCCCTCTGCTCATCCACACTACCAAGAATTTTACCATTAGCCAAATATTCCGCATTCCTGTTATTCTTTCCAAAGTGAATCACCTCACACTTCTCCACATTAAACTCCATTTGCCACCTCTCAGCCCAGCTCTGCAGCTTATCTATGTCCCTCTGTAACCTGCAACATCCTTCCGCACTGTCTACAACTCCACCGACTTTAGTGTCGTCTGCAAATTTACTCACCCATCCTTCTGCGCCCTCCTCTAGGTCATTTATAAAAATGACAAACAGCAACGGCCCCAGAACAGATCCTTGTGGTACGCCACTCGTAACTGAACTCCATTCTGAACATTTCCCATCAACTACCACTCTCTGTCTTCTTTCAACTAGCCAATTTCTGATCCACATCTCTAAATCACCCTCAATCCCCAGCCTCCGTATTTTCTGCAATAGCCGACCGTGGGGAACCTTATCAAACGCTTTACTGAAATCCATATACACCACATCAACTGCTCTACCCTCGTCTACCTGTTCAGTCACCTTCTCAAAGAACTCGATAAGGTTTGTGAGGCATGACCTACCCTTCACAAAACCATGCTGACTATCCCTAATCATATTATTCCTATCTAGATGATTATAAATCGTATCTTTTATAATCCTCTCCAAGACTTTACCCACCACAGACGTTAGGCTCACCGGCCTATAGTTACCGGGGTTATCTCTACTCCCCTTCTTGAACAAAGGGACCACATTTGCTATCCTCCAGTCCTCTGGCACTATTCCTGTAGCCAATGATGACCTAAAAATCAAAGCCAAAGGCTCAGCAATCTCTTCCCTGGCTTCCCAGAGAATCCTAGGATAAATCCCATCCGGCCCCGGGGACTTATCTATTTTCACCTTGTCCAGAATTGCCAACACTTCTTCCCTACGCACCTCAATGCCATCTATTCTAATAGCCTGGGTCTCAGCATTCTCCTCCACAATATTATCTTTTTCTTGAGTGAATACTGACGAAAAGTATTCATTTAGTATCTCGCTTATCTCCTCAGCCTCCACACACAACTTCCCACCACTGTCCTTGACTGGCCCTACTCTTACCCTAGTCATTCTTTTATTCCTGACATACCTATAGAAAGCTTTTGGGTTTTCCTTGATCCTACCTGCCAAAGACTTCTCATGTCCCCTCCTTGCTCGTCTCAGCTCTCTCTTTAGATCCTTCCTCGCTTCCTTGTAACTATCAAGCGCCCCAACTGAAACTTCACGCCTCATCTTCACATAGGCCTCCTTCTTCCTCTTAACAAGAGATTCCACTTCTTTGGTAAACCACGGTTCCCTCGCTCGACCCCTTCCTCCCTGCCTGACTGGTACGTACTTATCAAGAACATGCAATAGCTGTTCCTTGAACAAGCTCCACATATCCAGTGTGCCCAACCCTTGCAGCCTACTTCTCCAACCAACACATCCTAAGTCATGTCTAATGGCATCATAATTGCCCTTCCCCCAGCTATAACTCTTGCTCTGCGGGGTATACTTATCCCTTTCCATCACTAACGTAAAGGTCACCGAATTGTGGTCACTGTCTCCAAAGTGTTCACCTACCTCCAGATCTAACACCTGGCCTGGTTCATTACCCAAAACCAAATCCAAAGTGGCCTCACCTCTTGTTGGCCTGTCAACATATTGTGTCAGAAAACCCTCCTGCACACATTGTACAAAGAACGACCCATCCAATGTACTCGAACTATATCTTTTCCAGTCAATATTAGGAAAGTTAAAGTCTCCCATAACAACTACCCTGTTACTTTCGCTCTTTTCCAGAATCATCTTCGCCATCCTTTCCTCTACATCTCTAGAACTATTAGGTGGCCTATAGAAAACTCCCAACAGGGTGACCTCTCCTTTCCTGTTTCTAACCTCAGCCCATACTACCTCGGAAGAAGAGTCCCCATCTTGCATCCTTTCTACCACCGTAATACTGTCCTTGACTAGCAGCGCCACACCTCCCCCTCTTTTGCCCCCTTCTCTGACCTTACTAAAGCACCTAAACCCCGGAACCTGCAACAACCATTCCTGTCCCTGCTCTATCCATGTCTCTGAAATGGCCACAACATCGAAGTCCCAGGTACCAACCCATGCTGCCAGTTCCCCTTCCTTATTTCGTATACTCCTGGCATTGAAATAGACACACTTCAAACCACAGACCTGAACACTGCCGCCCTCCTGCGAAGTCAAAACTGTGCTCCTGACCTCTCTACTCTCAATCTCTCGCACCCCAAAACTACAATCCAGGTTCCCATGCCCCTGCTGAATTAGTTTAAACCCCCCCAAAGAGTACTAACAAATCTCCCCCCCAGGATATTGGTGCCCCTCAAGTTCAGATGTAGACCATCCTGTCTATAGAGGTCCCACCTTCCCCAGAAAGAGCCCCAGTTATCCAGAAATCTGAATCCCTCCCGCCTGCACCATCCCTGTAGCCACGTGTTTAATTGCTCTCTCTCCCTATTCCTCATCTCACTATCACGTGGCACGGGCAACAACCCAGAGATAACAACTCTGTTTGTTCTCGCTCTGAGCTTCCATCCTAGCTCCCTAAAGGCCTGCCTGACATCCTTGTCCCCTTTCCTACCTATGTCGTTAGTGCCAATGTGGACTACGACTTGGGGCTGCTCCCCCTCCCCCTTAAGGACCCGGAAAACACGATCCGAGACATCACGTACCCTTGCACCTGGGAGGCAACATACCAAACGTGAGTCTCTCTCGCTCCCACAAAATCTCCTATCTGTGCCCCTGACTATTGAGTCCCCAATTACTAATGTTCTACTCCTTTCCCCCCTTCCCTTCTGAGCAACAGGGACAGACTCCGTGCCAGAGGCCCGTACCCCATGGCTTACCCCTGGTAAGTCGTCCCCCCCACAAGTATCCAAAACGGTATACTTGTTACTCAGGGGAACGACCGCAGGGGGTCCCTGCACTGACTGCTTCTTCCCAGTCCCTCTTACAGTTACCCATCTATCTCCAGTCTTTGGTGTAACTACTTCCCTGAAGCTCCTATCTATGACCCCCTCTGCCTCCCGAATGATCCGAAGTTCATCCAGCTCAAGCTCCAGGTCCCTAACACGGTTTTTGAAGAGCTGGAGTTGGGTGCACTTTCCACAGATGAAATCAGCAGGGACACTGACGGCGTCCCTCACCTCAAACATTCTGCAGGAGGAGCATTGTACTGCCTTCCCTGACATCCCCTCTAGATTAATAAAAAAACAAGAAAAAGAAAAAGAAAGGAAGAGCTTACCTGATATTACCTCAAACCCTGATCCCGCTGAAAGGTAAGCAAATTTAAAGGCACTCACTCACCTTCACGACAGGCCCCTGCTCCCGCTTCCCAACCACCGTGGGGTGGGGGGGTTGGTTAGAGGAGGAGGTAGGATGGGAAACACTCACAAAGTGTTTCGGGTTTAACTGTCACTTGCCAACAGCCCCTCCACAAACCACCTTCAACTTAGGCTGACCGCACTGCACGTATGCAAATTTCCCCAGAACAGCTGATCAGTAGCTCTGCTCTGCTGCCCTCTGCTGGTTGCTTGCCTTTACTCAAACTCCTTGGGTCTCCTTCGCAGGTTCACCTTCAACTTAGGCTGACCGCACTGCACGTATGCAAATTTCCCCAGAACAGCTGATCAGTAGCTCTGCTCTGCTGCCCTCTGCTGGTTTGGACTTACTAATCGGTGTAAAGATTTATTACTTTGAACCTGACCTTGATATACTTGTGACGGTGTCTCAATACGGCACCTGGCGACTCCGAGCATAATTACATATACAGAGTCATAGTAGTGTTAAGCACACGGCCTTTAAACGGAGGCGTGTTAATCACACTCCAGTAAAACGAGCAACATTTAGTGGCGACATCCTGACGGGACGCGGTTACAAGTGGCACCCCCACTCCGTCGAGGACCCAGAAATTTGATTTAGAAATCCAATTGAGAAAAAGGAAAAATCACAAGTAATCAAGGTGTTCAAACCAATAAAGATAATTCGGAAGTGTGTTTTGTGCATGCGTACTAACAGGGTTGTAAGGTTAACCTGAGAGCTTTTTTTGTTGCGACAAACTGTCGGGAGTTTTTTAAGTGGAACATAGTGAAAGCCTTACCCGTCTTGTAAAACATTACCTCAACACCCCCTGTCCTAAATTAAGTGAGAAAGAGAAAATGGCCATGCAGGCAATGGAACGCCTCATGAACCCAGAACGGTTTGTGGCCGCAGCGACCAGCAGTAGCCGAGTAGGTCAGTGTCCCGTGTGGGAGCTGGAACTCCGCAAATACCTGAAAGGAAAGGGATGGCCCCTTTGGAACGAATTCTGTATGAATGAGGAGACAGGTCCCGGAAGTATAGGACATACTTGGTGGGAGAACCTCTCTCAAATTCATAAGAAAAATCCGAGTAAAGCACGCAAGCCGATGGCAATCGTGTCCTGTTTGGCACAGTTGCGAGGCACTGAGGAGGTCGTTCAGACGCTCCGAGCAGAATTAGAAGAGAGAAATAGGATGAGCAAAGTTGATGTCAGGGACATAGAAAAGGAAAACATGGAACTAAGAGGGAAGCTGGCAGAGAAGGGTAGAGAGGTGGATGATGCCAAGAGGGCACATCAGTCATGTCTAGCCCATCTGGGCAGTTCCCAGACCCAGTATGAAAAAGCCTATCAAGACGTGCAACGTGCCGTCCTGATAAGAGAGGAATCGGAAAAGCAGGTAGAGGCATTGCAGAGGCAATGCTCTGACCTTAAGGCAGCGTTAAGAGTTCTCCATGCTGCCACCACAGAACAAAGACAAAGCACAGTGGATCATGCCAAGTGTAGGAAGCAGATTGCGGAGCTGCAATCTCTGCTTTCCGTACAGAATGGGTTCCAAAGTACTTTTGGAACACAGCTAGATGAGGAGAATGCCCCAGACTGGCAGGAACTGAGTGAGACAGCGCAGCGCTATGTTCAAGGAACATGTGCACCAGCAGCGCAGCAGAAAAGACAAGCACCCCAACCCCCTACAGATCAAATAGCTACCGCACCTATGAATCCAGTCACCACCCAAAGGAAAGCGACCACAGAAGGCGCACCCGATATCACCTACACCACCCCCTTAACTGTAACCCAACTCAGGGACGCGTGTGAGAAAATCACTCCGTTTCTTCCCACCGCAGACCCCCACCAATTTTTCGCGAAAGTGAAACAACAGGCTACCATGTACGGCCTGGACGAGAGAGAGCAGGTTAAGCTCACGGTTCTGAGCTTAGACCCGTCTGTAGTAGCAGCCCTCCCCGACCCGCAGAACGTTGGCGGAGGCACCCTAGAAGAAATAAACACCGCCATTTTTGATGCAATAGGATACAATAGAGGAGACCCAGTCGAAGGACTAAATAAGTGCCGACAAAAGAGGACAGAGCATCCCACAGCATTTGCAGGAAGGCTGTGGATCCATTTCACGGCAGTTTTTGGCGAATTAAACCGAGCGCATTTAAACCGTGACAACATGGTTAAATGGACGCGCACCATAATCTCCCATGCCACAGATGCAGGACAGAGTGCTTGCAATAGCTATGACCCCTCAGAAGAGGCCCATAACGAGAAATGGGTTCGAAAAGATTGTCCCGCGCTTGGGAACAATCGGTTCAGGGCAAAATTAAAATAAAGACCCCAGAGGAAGCTCAGGCTGCAGCGGACATTCAGGCAGTGAGAGCACACCAAAGCCCCGCATGAGTAAATGAAGGAAAGAACAGCCCTCCACAGAAGTCGCTCGAATGCTACAACTGTGGCCAATTAGGACATTTTGCAAAGGAATGCAATGCACCCCAAAGATCGCAGAGAGGCCAGCAGACAGGCACTCTGAACAGAAATAGAGCAAAGCCGATCCATAGTATAGGAATACAGTCAGGACAGACCAATGTGGACGGAACGGACTGACGGTGTTCGGGCTCCCCCACTTGGGTCTGTGACACTCTTTGGGATCAATCCAGGAGACCGGTAGTCACAGCAAAGGTTAGAGGGAAGCCCATAGAGTTACTTTGGGACACAGGAGGGTCCCGCACCACAATTAATTCCACCACCACGGCACAGGCAGACACGTGGCCGACCACCTCCACCACACTTAGCGGTTTTACAGGACACTCACAGCAGGGACACATTACAGCCCCCGTAGCAATCCAGCTAGGGAACATCTCTACCAAACACCCCGTCGTTTTAGTAAATCTTCCCCGTACAACAGAACACATATTGGGAATAGACTTTATGAATGCCCATAGCCTGTCGTTCGACCCAGTAAACCAGTGTGTCTGGCGAATGGCAAGGTCAGACAGAGCACCCGCTACTCTCACAGTAGGAGAGTATGCTAATCGGATTAGCGCAGTAGGCGACTATTCTTTCGACCTGACTACACTAAGCACGGACAAACAAGTGAGAGCAGTTTTAAATAAACACAGGACAGCATTTGCCAGTCACCGGCACGACTGCGGCAGAATGACTGGACAAGTTCAAGTTACCGGACCTGACCCCCAACCACAGAAACAGTACAGATTTCCCCTAGAAGCAGAGGGAGAAATAGGGAAAGTAATAGATAGCTTATTGGAGCAAGGGGTACTTAGAACAGTAGCCTCGACCAATAATGCTCCTATTTGGCCAGTGAGAAAGCCCGACGGATCATGGCGTCTGACCATTGATTATCGGGAGCTCAACAAAGTAACCCCAGCAGTAGCCCCCACGGTAGCAACAAGTCCCAAGACCATGCTCAAACAGGGACTCCACTCCAAATATTTCACGGTATTAGACATTAGCAACGGCTTCTGGTCAATCCCATTGGCAAAGGCGTGCCAGTACAAATTTGCCTTCACATTCAAAGGACAGCAGTATACGTGGACATGCCTCCCACAAGGATTCCACAATTCCCCCTCCATTTTCCACCGACAGCTGGCAAATGGTTTAGAAAAATTTTCCCGCCCCGAATGTCTGGTACAGTATGTGGACGACCTATTACTGCAGACAGACACAAAGGCAGAGCACATGACGCTTCTGGCCGAGCTCCTGGAACTTTTAACCTCGATTGGATGTAAAGTTAACCCCAGAAAGGCCCAGATATTAGAAAACAAAGTGATGTATTTGGGTACAGTCATCACGCACGGCAAACGCGAGATCGAATTCAAAAGGATTGATTCGATTGTCAAATTGCCCCTTCCCCAGAATGTTTCAACCCTCCGGTCGTTTTTAGGACTGGTTGGGTACTGTCGGAACCATATCGATGGATTCGCGACAAAGGCAGCCCCACTCTCAGACCTCCTTAAGAAAGGAGCACCTTGGGAATGGCTTCCGCAGCATACAGAGGCTGTGGAAAAGTTAAAGAAAGCCCTTAGCGCAGCACCCGCGCTACAAGTCCCAGACCAACTCTCCCCCTATGCAATAGAGGTAGCGAGCACAGATCTGACCCTCTCGGCCGTACTACTCCAGGAACGGCACGAGCAGCTACGACCCGTGGCTTATGCCTCCCGACTTTTAGACCCAGTAGAACAAGGATTTTCAGCCTGCGAGAGACACCTCCTAGCAGTTTTATGGGCAGTTCAATACTTTTCCTACATTACCGGACTCAACCCCATCACCATTTTGACCGAGCACACCCCCACACAGTTACTCCTAGACGGTCGACTGAAGGATGGTTCAGTTAGCCAGATTAGGGCAGCTAGGTGGACATTACTTTTACAAGGACGCGACATTACGGTTAAACGGACCCGCACACACACATTTTTAGCCGACAACCTCCAATATCCAGGACAGCCCCATGAATGCAAAATTGTAGCACCCCTACACAACACAGGACCCTTCATAGCGAAGACACCCCCCAGGAAGATAGGGAACCCAAGACAAAGCCCCCAACACACAGACACGTGTGGCCCACTGAAGATATACGTGGACGGTTCATCCACAGTTTTAGATGGTGAGCGTATCACTGGATGCGGCATCTATGTCGAGGACGCGCAGGGTCGCGCTTAAGAGGAGATTGCATTAAAATTGCCAGGTCACTTAGGCGCGCAGGCCGCAGAGCTCGCGGCCATAGCTTACATAGTGGACCACCCCGATTCTTTCCCCAGCCCGGCAGACATATATTCGGACAGTCTATATGTCTGCAACAGTTTAACGGATTTTCTACCCCTGTGGAGGACACAAGGTTTTGTCTCCGCAGACGGGAAACCCCTTCCATCAGCCCCTTTACTCCACCACATCCTAGACAAAGCGAAGGATAGAACCTTTGGCATTATCAAAGTTAGAAGTCACCGTAGGTCATCCCCCCCTGGAAATGTAAAAGCCGACGCACTGGCAAAAGCAGGTTCCAGGCGAGGACACTTTTGGACACCCCCAGCTAGCGCACCAGCTAGCGCACCTGTGAGTGCAGTTCAAGTCTCACAGACGGACATTGAGGATTTAGCCGAGGCACAGAAGCAGGATAGAGATCTCAGGGAGATTTTTAAAGGAAATTTTGTGCCGCAGTATGATAAGTTCCGACACGCTCTGACCACACATGAGGGTGTGATCATCAAGGACCAGCTTTATGTGGTCCCGCAACAGGATAGAAATCAAATGATTGCCTTGTTCCATGACAGTCATGGACATCAAGGGATCGACCCGACCACGAGGCACCTCAGGCAACTCTGTTGGTGGCCTAATTTAAGGACCAATGTTACCCATTACATCGAGAATTGCCTTATTTGCGCCCAGAATAACCCGGAGAGGTATTCCAAAAAGGCACAGCTTCGGCATACTCGACCAGTTAATGGCCCATGGACAAACCTCCAGATCGACTTTATAGGACCCCTTGTAGGAATGGCTATAAATACGTGCTGGTTGTGATTGATACCTTTACCAAATGGGTAGAGGCATTCCCCTCAAGAACGAATACAGCTAAGACAGCTGCAAAGATCCTGACCCACCACATCTTCACGAGATGGGGTCTACCCAGAAGTATAGATTCAGACCAGGGATCTCACTTCACAGGACATGTCATGAAGAACGTCCTGACCATATTCGGCATTAAACAAAATTCTCACATTGCGTATCACCCACAGTCCAGCGGGATTGTAGAGCGCATGAATCGGACCCTAAAATCGACCCTCAGAAAAATGGTTCAGGAGAACAATTCAACATGGGATTCAGTGCTCCCATTTGCACTAATGTTTATCCGCAACACGGTTTCAACATCCACAGGTTTCACCCCACACACACTCATGACCGGACGCCCTATGAAAGGTACAGAATTCCTTTTAGGACTGGACATGACTAGCCCCGAAGTGACGGCCCTCACGCATGAGAAAGCTGTTAAAGACCTAGTTGAGACTGTGAGGTCTGCACAGATCGCAGCCGCAGTTCAACTAGGAAAACGCCGCAGACAAAGCACAGCCTGCTTTAATAAGAACGTACACCCCACAGAATTTCAGGTTGGGCAACAGGTAATGCTATCTGTGTATAATCCCAGCAGTTTTTTGGCACCAAAATTTTCAGGCCCGTATTCAATTTCGGACAAAATTAGCCGCTCAGTTTACAGGATAAATTACCCCAATGGAAAGACTGCGTGGTTCCATATTAACCAACTGAAGGCATATGGAACACAGTCTAACCACGCACACCATGTCCTGCTAGACGCAGCAGAACATCTCGCCCCACCCACTAGAGACACGTTTCCACCATCCCCCTCACAGACCAGTTCATCATCGGACTCGCCCACGACTCCGCCCACTGACCACGACAGACCACGCCCTGGAACGCCCACAAGCTGCCACAGCAGAGACAGCGAAACTGACTCTGACAATGAGGACAGCCACAGCACACAACCCTACAGCCCCTACTGTAGCGACTATGACCCCGACTCCAGTGACCCCATGGAGGTCACCTATGTTAAATACCCAGACCCACCACCCGACCCCGACGACCCTGACAATGCCCCTTCAAGTTTAGACCCCACACTTTGGCACAGGGACAATTCATGGCGACTTGTCTGTAATGACGAAAGTGACCCCCGGTCACATAACTCCAAGATTGCATGCCTGATCCACACAAGGGTGTGGAATCCGGGAGAGCAGGACGACACGGTGTCTGACTCCCGATACGGCAACCCCTTTGTGACCCTGTTCACAGAGGCAGAGGAAAAGTGAGGTGTCCAGATGATGTAAAATAGGAACCGCTTGAGGGAAGCGATATCCTTTCTGATGGAACCTGCACGTATGTTTTGTTTGTAAATTTGCGTTTGTTTGTCTTTTTAATGTTAATGGTTCAGTTGGAGGTTGGCCATCTTCTTTTCAGCTGAAAAGCTTGTGACCACCTCACATGATCGGCTAAAATATCTGGAGCCCAGCTCAACTTTTCACAAGGAGCATAGAACATAGAACAGTACAGCACAGAACAGGCCCTTCGGCCCTCGATGTTGTGCCGAACAATGATCACCCTCCTTTAAACCCACGTAACCCGTATACCCGTAACCCAACAATCCCCCCATTAACCTTACACTACGGGCAATTTAGCAAGGCCAATCCACCTAACCCGCACATCTTTGGACTGTGGGAGGAAACCGGAGCACCCGGAGGAAACCCACGCACACACAGGGAGGACGTGCAGACTCCACACAGACAGTGACCCAGCCGGGAATCGAACCTGGGACCCTGGAGCTGTGAAGCATTGATGCTAACCACCATGCTACCGTGAGGCCCCCGTGAGCATCTTGGCTCCTCCCTTGTTTTTCAGGTGCCTCTCTATTCGGTGAATAGAGGCTGCAATCCCACGGTTAACACATTCTTGCCCGTTCATTCCAGGTTACTTAGGCAGTGGAGAAACGGCATTGAGGACCCGCCCTGTCTGAGAACCCCCTTTGGTCAGCCAAGCACAGCACGCCTTACCCGGGGATTCCATTCAAATCTTACCTGTAGCGGCCCATACGCAACCCATTCGACCTTTTTGTTCCAAACTTTGTTTCATTTTTCTTTAGGTAGCCCTTCGGCAGCCATCCCACATGCTATTTACATCCAGGAACATTCGGATGGTAAATTGGCAAAGCCTGCGAGACGGCTCGCAGGAGGAAAGTTGTTAGGTGTATTTCTGCTCCTAAATTCGCTTTTGAAAAAAAAAATGAGGGGAGTCACAGGGAGTGACTTGGCCAGTCATTTAAGGGTCAATTGGAATGAGAGGACAGATACACTAACAGTACGGATATTAAACTGTGTATTGACAGATACTGTGCTTGATCCCATAGCTTTCAAAAGTCGAAAGAGGGTTCACGGCAAGGATCGGCCATACAGAAGGAAGAGGACAAAGAGAACGAAGAGAAGACCATGATGGAAGCCTACCTATTAGTTTTAAACGTTGTTGTATTTGTACATGTAGAAGCAAGTCACGTTTCCCCCACAACCCCCGCCGTTAATGTTTCCCTCACACCAACTCCCCCGTGCTCAGCACTGATCAGCGAAGTTCAGATCTGGTGCACAAAATTCATGACATGGTACTCAATGTCGTATGTGATTGAATCACTGTTGGTGATTGCAATTCTCTGCATCATTGTACAGACCCTCAGGTTGAGGAAATGGAAAAGGAGAGCCTCCCGTTCCTGCCCCTCAACCATTTACGGAGTCCAATCCCCAATTTTTCGGTTTCAACAATCCCCCCAACCACTTCATGCCTAGGAAATGAATAAAGCAATATGTGAATAAAGAAGACACTAATGTATTATATTGTTCTGAACTCGACTGCCGAGTCAGAAAGTGATATGTAATGTGGTGTGAATGGATAAGGTTTTTAGACTGTAATAAAATGTTTAAAATGAGATAAGGATAGTAGTTGTGATAGGTAGAGGTTCCCGGTTATTGGTAATGCATGTCCCCTTTGACATAGCGCCAAGTAGAAATGTGAGATAAAATTTTCTTGCCATAGTTAAAGAAAGCGTAGACGCCCAGGAACTTGCTAAGGTCAGGGAACCCAAAGAGGGAACCCAAAGGCACTCGAAGAAACATGCATAGGTGATCCTTCACAATTTCTCGTGAGGATCACAAGGAGGGAATGTAGCCATCTAAGATGGACACTGGGCTACAAAATGGAGAACTGCTAAGGCTGCAGGGAAAAACAGTCTTAGTGAGGACAAACAGCTTGCAGAAGACTGTTTTGCATTCTGCATGTACAGAAACCAGTTTCTAGCCAGGTGCAGAGTTTCAGCCAAAGGTGCAAATGGGAAACAGATCTGCCAAATGAGGTGATCCAGATCCAGACCCCGGACAATAGAAACATTTAAGTATCAATGGATACTTTTCCATAGACGCCCAGACAGAATGGCGCCAAAGCAACCAACACAAAGAGCCGTAGGAACCGCCCCACCCATCGAGGAACGACCCTCAGATTGGGGAGTTTGAAAGATATCGATTGGGAGAGACCCAATCGATACCTGGCAGGTGAAAGAACCGCCCCAAAGGGCACGGACTTCTAGGACCTATAAGAGTAGGTCCCGCACATGGTTCGGTCTGCTTGCTCCGGCCCAGAGCTGTTTTGCTCCAACTGTTTTGCTCCGGCCCAGATCTGCTTTGCTCCGGCCCAGATCTGCTGCTGCTGTTTTTAGCTCCGGCCCAGACCTGTTACATCGCATCCTGACTCCAGTTTCATCACCGGCCGTTGAGCATCAGCCATCGAACTGTAAGTGCCAACACAACGATCGCTACGTGATCCAGACCTTGCTAGATCTTGACAACTTTGCGAATCAGAAAGTTGCAGACCAAGAACGGGACGAAGGCCTTGTTCCCTGACCTTGCCTGTTCCTGTCTAGATAAGTATTTAGTTGTTTAGTATTAGAGGTAAGTTAGTCTCTTTAGCGTATGCATGTGTATTTATTATATTTGTTATAATAAACACCAATCGTTTGGACTTACTAATCGGTGTATGGATTTATTACTTTGAACCTGCCCTTGATATGCTTGTGACGGTGTCTCAATACGGCACCTGGCGACTCCGAGCATAATTATATATACAGAGCCATAGTAGTGTTAAGCACACGGCCTTTAAACGGAGGCGTGTTAATCACACTCCAGTAAAACGAGCAACAATACTCCTGCTCTATATTCTCCAACCTCCAACTCTACCAGGCCTCTCGACGGTCGGCGACCTGTTTTTAATCCAGTCCCCTCTAATATTTCTAGCTCCATGGCAGTAAATAGTTGCTGGCCATAGCAAAAGTTGGGATGCATAGACTGAAGATTAATCATAACTTTTACGTGTTCTAACCCAGGTGCTATTGTTATGAATCCATCAGTTGGGGTCAGGACTAAGCCATGCCTGTTGCGTAGCTGGTGAGATGCTCATCACATTTAGGTTTGGGGATTGACCCTGGTCGTTTTTACCTCAATATTTATTGGCACGGTAGGGGCTTTGGCCTCTCTCCTATCTTTATCTGGTGAGGTCTTTGTCTTTTAAAATATCCTACTTGGTTTTAAACTCTAGTGTCGATTGGCTCACTTCTTTTCCTTGATACCTAGCTGTCAATTGATTCTCAGTATGGTTAGATGACTGACAGGGGTCAATACAGTGAATCTCTGTCCGGCTCCCTTTACCTCGATATTTCACATTAGGCTATTTGGATTATTTAATTGATGTATTGATTCATCATTTTAAAATACAGTGTCATCATTCCTCGGGGTTCAGGTCCTTTATCCCACCATTCTCTTGCTCCCGTGATTCCGTTGATTCTTGGCTCCCAATTCATATATGGTGTAACTTTTTCTGAGTTGCATGTAATCTGGAGAAGTTGCCACCTAGGAACATACAATGTCCCGTTGGCACATACATCTTCAGTCCCAGTATAACAAAAGCCTATATTACTCCTCCCTCTTGTGTCTCTCATTACGCTTTCAGCATCTCGGCACACCCGCATGTCATTGGCATACGTGCAATTTTTAGTTCTTGATGGTCTTGTGTTGTGCGCCTCCTGTGATGTCCTGTGAGGTTAGTGTTGGTGGTTGCACCTGGAGGTGAAGTGGGGCCCCAAGAAGTGCTGACAACAGGACTCTGTGGGTTTAAACAGATACATTTTGGCTCTCAATATCATACCATTCGTATCATCTCCACTTGTTCTTTCACTTCACCCTCCTGGTTCCTTGAACCCATTCCCTGGGCTACTCTTGTGGCCAATTTCAGATCCATATCCAATCTTGTTCTATTAAATTTTCCGCAGCCTTATTGGCCCAGCTATTACCTCACTGTGCTTTACTCTCGATCTCTCTGTGGGCTTGTATTTTAATCACGGCTGATTTCTGAGGGGCAGTGGTGGCTAGAATTAGGTCTCATATTGTACCTGTTCCCCATGAGAAGTTACAAACCCCCACCAGCTTCAGGTTATCATGTAATCATGTCGTCATGTACATGGGGCAGCACAGTGGTTATCACAGTTGCTTCAGGGTCCCAGGTTTGATTACCGGCTTGGGTCACTGTCTGTTCGGAGTCTGCATGTGGTTGCATGGGTTTCCTCCGGGTGCTCTGGTTTCCTCCCACAGTCCAAAGATGTGCAGGTTAGGTGGATTGGCTATGCTAAATTTCCCTGAGTGTTCAGAAATGGTTAGGTGGTGTTATGGGGATAGGGTGGAGTATGGGGTTAGGTAGGGTGCTCTTTCCAAGGGCCGATGCAGACTCGATGGGCCGAATGGCCTCCTTCTGCACTGTAAATTCTATAATCTTTCTATGTACCCTGAAGGATCAATTTAGATACATTTTTGCTTTCCTTTGCCCCACTTCCAGGCTCTAGTCAGAGATAACAAGTCAGTCATTTGAGTGGAGTTATTACCAGGAATCTGTTCTCCTGCAATAATTGTGTCCTCCTCATCCACCACTGCCCATGCAGTGCGGAGCTTACTCCCTACATAGTTTCTGGCTCCACCAAGTCCCCAGTTGTTCCCTCAGTGACTTCCACTGCACATTCATACTCCGTTCCTTGCACTGTCAATCCTCCTGCAGGATTTCCTCTCGTATCCCTTCTGATGTCTACATGTTTAGCCCCTGGTAAAATGTTCCCTTATCTGCTTGAGCGCTGCCCGCCAGATGCGTTCAATCTTCCAGCATTCAAGGGCGAGACAATAGTTGGGGGGGGGGGATTATAGAGGATTATTTTTCCCATCAATGTAAGGGTTTTCAAAGCCCTTATTGCCCATGAGGCACACGCTAGGGCTTGCATACCTTTTGACTACCGAATCCATTTGGGCAGAATGATATCTCACCAGTTTTAATCTATCCCCCTGTTGTTGGATCACTACAGTGACTTACGTTCCATCATCCACCCAACAGAAGATGTGGAATGGTCTGGTGAGGGCTGGCAGCCCCAGGGACATGCTTGTTTTAAATCAGAAAAAGCCTGCACCTCTTTCACACACCCCTCCCCCCCCCCCCCCCCCCCCCCCCCCCACTCAATCCTTTCTTTGCTAACCCTTCCTCATAGTTCCTGCAGTAGTTAAATAATCCCAGCACTTGTCTGACTCCTTTCACTGTGCTGTTTTCCGTGATTATCTCATAGGCTATATATGTGGGAGGGGGCAAGTCAAATCTGGCAACTGTGATGCCGACTTTGTTGCTAGGACTTGTCTAACATTGGTAAATGTGACCTTGCACTTCTTCATCTATTCTATCTTTTATAACTTCTCATTAAATGCCTTTCACTGGATTTTAAATTGGGCCGACTATTGCTGCAATATTGCAAGTCTGGCAAATAAATTCTCAAATTTTGGAAGCTACTGCAAATTTTGTTCCACCTATAGTGTCCTGTAAAGTAAAACACAAAAGATCCATTCTGCTTGGGGTAAAATGGGTTAATTAGTCTGAACATATTTGACAATTCAAACTTAAAATTCTCAATTCCTGTAAAAAAAATATAAATACATCTTCAACTGTTAACAGGCAAAGGTTAAGTTGCTGCTATTTGAAAGGGGCGGGGTTAAAGGTTTTCAACTGGACATCATTACATCATCACTGTTATGGGCCATCCTTAGAAACTCCAAAGTGTATTTTGAAGTTCACCTGACCTCACCTTTGATATTGAATGTGGCTAGGATGAGCACGAGCCTTCACTTCAGGTCTGATTCACAAGACCTCCTCGGCGCTTTTATCAAATTCAAAGTTTATTATAAGAATGTAGTTAACAAATATAGAACACATAGCAAGAAATTATCAATTACAAACATGAAAAACACATAACAGCCACAGTAATCTATGTGTATAACTGTTAATGAATCCCCCTTAGCTCTTCCAATTCAATAACAAATCCAATAAAACCAAAACCCCTTTCAAGGGTGTGTCCCAGCACACTGTAATCTCACTTGAATGGGACTGGTCCTTTCCCTGAGATTCTGATCCAGTTTCCAACCAGCCGATTCAAAACTCCTTCAGGAAAGCGACTCTTAGCTTTAAGGTTACCAAGGCAGTTTTCCACCCAATGTGCTTTCAGTTCACTTGAACAGCTTTAAAATAAAACTGAGAAAACAGGGAAACTTGCTGCAGCTTAACGCAGTGCTTTCCAACACCTTCTTCTTCTGCAGTCCAAACGGACAAACAGTAAATGAAACCAAACCTCTCTAATCTGATAGCCATAACCCAGCTCCATCAACAAATGACATCACTGAAGCCGTGCTGCAAGCCATGTGGTAAAACAAAACTTTTCTTAAAGGGACACTCGCATGACACCACCCCTCTTTGTTTCAACCTAACCAGAAACACGATGAGGGACCCATTTAATATTCTCGACTTTGCACCCCTTGTTTTTTTCCCTCTTGATCGCATCATTTTTCCCCCCCTGTCTGTGCGGAGACTACACGTTCTCCCTGTTTCTGCGTGGGTTTCCTCTGAGTTCTCCAGTTTCCTCCCACAGTCCAAAGACATGCAGGTTAGGTGGATTTTCCATGCTAAATTGCCCTTCGTGTCCAAAAACAAGGTTAGGTGGGTTGCTGGGTTACAGGGATAGGGTGGAGGTGTGGGCTAAGTAGGGTGATCTTTCCAAGAGCCGGTGCAGACTGGTTCCTTCAGTGCCTCCTTCTGCACTGAGAATTCTATGACCCACCATTTGAAAAGGGGCTATCAGTACCAGAGTGGAGTTCAGCTGCCCCTCCCTCGAAGTCATAATCAGTTATGTTTCTGGGTGGGAGCAATCAGCTGCAGTGACCTGCTAGGAGAGGTCATCAAACATTTATTCCTGAAAGGGGTTATTTGAACCTTGCAGCCCTTTTTTTTTTGCACAGCAGGATGTCTGTTGGAATTCACCTTGTTTTCATATTTTATCATTTCAAATGCTTTCGGGCAAGGAAAAGGTGGTGAAGGTGATGCACGAACATATCCAGACAAGGGCCAGGATTCTCCCCTACCCGGCGGGGCGGGGGCCCCCGGCGTATTGGAGTGGCGTCAACCACTCCGGCACCGGGCCTCCCCAAAGGTGCGGAATTCACCGCACCTTTAGGGGCCAAGCCCTCACATTGAGGGGCTAGGCCCACACCAGAGTGGTTGCCACGCCGCCGACCGGCGCGAACGGCCTTTGGCGCCCCGCCAGCTGGGGCCGAAAGGCCTTCGCCGGCCGGCGGAAGTCTGCGCATGCGCCGGTGCGTCAGCGGTTGCTGACGTCATGCCGGTGCATGCGCCCCCACCAAGAACCCTGGAGCCCGCCAGCGCCATCAATCCTTCCGGCACCAGAGGTGTTTTGATTCCCGCCGGTGGGAGAGGCATGTCAGCGGCGGGACTTCAGCCTATCGCGGGCCGGAGAATCGCCACGGGGGGCCCGCCGACCGGCGTGGCGCGATTCCTGCACCCACCGATTCCCGGCTGGCGGAGAATTCAGGCCACGGCGGGGGTGGGATTGACGCCGGCCCAAGGGGGGCGGGGGGGGGGGGGGGGGGGGGGGGGTCGGAGAATTCCGCCCATGGAATGTAAGAACAGTGCCTTTGCTACTGCAGAGATAAAATTGTGATAAGAAGATGATCAAATAAATAATTATTTGGGTTGCAGAAAAACACAAGCTTGTTCTGAGTCAAGGTCATAATATAAGTTTGCAGTGATCCAATTTGAATTCTTCAAAATACGTTACAAGTGAAATTTGGTTAAGTGACTAAAGTACAATCAGTTTAAAGGCAAAAAGCAAAGGTTAACTATTTCAGCAGACAACTGATTGATTTTTAAATTGCCCAGAAACTTATTTGTCTAAATTATTCAATATAAGGTTTAATTGCTGATCTATGGGAACTCAATGACGCCAATTCGAAGCAGAAATTTTAAGCACGCTCCAGAGGAATTTGGAACAAATGGGAGAATTTATTGTGCTATGGCAACATCCCTGTAAGGGAACAGAGGCTTTGTAGGTCATCACGAGTTTCGGTGAAAATGTGTTTGAGATCTGAATTTTCCTTTGTCTGGAGCAGCAAGAGAAGGCTGATGATGTACCTTCCCCCTCCCCATTTGGTCACAAACCTAATTTTGGGTCAACTTTCACCTCCTCAGCCTCCAACTCTGTCATATTATCCACTCATGTATATCATGAGATGCAGACAGGCAGTGATTGACACACGTGATAACCAATGATAACCAACGACACAGAACAACCAATCACCAGACAGGACACCACCACTATAAAGCCCACAGGGCATTAAGGCTCTCCCTCTCTCACAGGACATGGCTAGGGAGATAGTCGCAGTGCACAGGCCAATGAACATCATCACCATGTGATAGAGAGCTAGTCTGGTCAAGCCAGTAGGAGGTTATCAGTTAGGTTAATAGAGTGTCAACCCACAGCAGATTATGTACAGCAATCAACAGGTTCAATAAAATAGTGTTGGACCATCTTCTGTGTCGGAAATCTGCTTCTCGTTTTACTGCATCCAGTTGCAGTCGTGTTAGACCAACATAGATAACACATCATGGTACCAGAGAGTTATTAACTCTAACGAACCTACCTCGAGTGAATCTGAAATGACCAGCACGCAGCCATCCAGTGACATAGAAAAGATCCAACTTCCTCCGCAACTCCGGATCTCCGGCAACCTCGGCGCCAATTGGAAAGTCTTCAAACAAAAGTTCCTCCTGTATATCGAGACCTCCGACCTCGAGGCAGCATCGGATGCCCGAAAGATCGCGCTGTTCCTGTCGACTGCGGGGACCATGCCATCCACATCTATAACTCACTCACGTTTGCCGATAGCGAAGACAAGACGAAGTTCAAGACGGTTCTGCTGAAATTCGAAAACCACTGCGACATTGAGGTGAATGAGAGCTTTGAACGCTACATCTACCAACAGAGGCTTCAGGGTAAGGATGAACCTTTTCAGTCCTTCCTGACCCATCTCCGCATTCTAGCGCAGTTGACAATATTGACATGTAATTATGACTCGATGGCTGATTCCATGATCCGGGATCAGATCGTTTTCGGGGTCCAGTCCGACTCCCTGCGGGAGCAGCTCCTCAAAATCAAAATCGAACAGTTGACCCTTTCCGTCGCCATTGAGACGTGCGTTGTCCATGAGCATGCCAGGAATCGTTACTCCCGCATCAGGGTGGCAGAAAATGCAAAACTAGTCTCCCACGAGGCAGAGAGGGTGCAGGCCATCGCAAAAATGCAAGGCCTGAGCATCGAGGAGAGTGGCTGTTTCGCGCGCCTTTCCCGGGTCCTTCTGCATGGACTGGGTGGACGACGAGGCCGAAGACCCCGATGCGCATGTGTGAACGTCGGCCGACCGCACTGCGCATGCGCGAGGGCGCACGGAACGCGCTGACGTCTGCATCATGACGTGTCCAAATTGTGGCTCCGCCCATTTAAAGCGGCAATGTCCAGCCAAAGGAAGGTGATGTCTGCAGCGTGGAAAGCCTGGGCATTACGCGGCCTTATGCAGGTCCGCTCCACCGACCAACAGCCAGCGATCCCAGCTGCAGCGCAGACCTGTCCGCTGCGTACAACAAGGCATGCAGGATTCAGATCCCGACAACCCAACGGACCCCGATGCTGACTGCCTCGAGTCTCCATATCAGGTGGGCATAATCACCACGCGCGAGCTGGCCTCCACCGTGCCTGCAAACCGCCTTTCAATTCTCACTGTGGATCCTGATGACGAGTGGTGTGCTGTCGTCACGGCTAACCAGTCTCGCATCCGATTTAAATTGGACACTGGTGCATCTGCAAACCTCATATCACAGTCAGACCTCGACAGCATCTGAGACCAACCTAGCATTCTTCCACCAGCCTGCCAGCTCCTTGACTACAATGGCAATGCCATAGCTGCCAGTGGATCGTGTCAGCTAGGTGCATCTCACAAGGCAATCAAAGTGACGTTACGATTCAAGATCGTCCGCCCTGATAAGGCACCCCTGCTCGGTGCTCGCGCATGCAAACATCTAAATCTGGTCGAGCGCGTCCATGCCATGTGCTCGACACCGGCGACTGCCTCGCCCAATGTAAATCTCCAGGCTGAGATAGAGGACACGCTCACGCAATCCCATAACATGTTTGATAGAATGGGCACGCTCCCATATTGTTACAAGATATTGCTCAAACCGAATGCCATCCCAGTCATCCATGCACCGCGCCGGGTGCCGGCCCCTCTCAAGGATCGTCTGAAAACGCAGCTACGAGAGCTCCAAGACCAGGGTATCATCTCAAAGGTCACGGAACCAACAGACTGGGTCAGCTCCATGGTCTGCGTCAAGAAGAAGCCCTCTGGAGGGCAGCACGGTGGCACAGTGGTTAGCATTGCTGCCTACGGCGCTGAGGACCCGGGTTCAAATCCCGGCCCTGGGTCACTGTCCGTGTGGAGTTTGCACATTCTCCCCATGTCTGCGTGGGTTTCACCCCCACAACCCAAAGATGTGCAGGATAGGTAGATTGGCCACTATAAATTGCCCCTTAATTGGAAAAAATAATTCGGTACTCTAAATTTTAAAAAAAGAAGCCCTCGAGTGAACTCCGCATTTGCATCGATCCCAAAGAACTGAATCGCAACATCATGCGCGAGCAATACCCAATCACCAAAGCATGCAAAACATGGTGCTCAGACAAATCCATGAGGGTCACCTTGGGGTCGAGATATGTCGATGGAGAGCTCGGCAGGCAGTTTACTGGCCTGGCATCAGCCAGGACATTGCCAACACAGTCCTCAACTGCACAACATGCCAGAAGTTTCAACCAGCTCAGCCAAAGGAAATGCTGCAACAGCACGATGGGATAGACCTCTTTCGCGCCAATGGCCGAGATTACGTGCTCCTGGTCGGCTACTTCTCCAGCTACCCGGAAGTGGTGAAACTGTCGGACCTCACGCCCAAGTCCGTCATCAAAGCCTGCAAAGAGACATTTGCCAGGCATGGGATATCACTCACGGTAATGAGTGACAACGGTCCATGTTTCTACAGCCAAGAGTGGTCCGACTTTGCACGATCCTACCACTTTAGTCACATCACATCCAGTCCCCATTACCCGCAATCAAACGGGAAGGCCGAGAAAGGGGTCCACATTGTCAAACGGTTGCTGTGCAAGACTGCAGACTCAGCCTCGGATTTCAACCTGGCGCTATCGGCATACAGGGCAACCCCTCTGTCGACTGGCTTGTCTCCAGCGCAGTTACAACCTGAGGACGACTGTTCCAGCCATCCCTGTTCCAGACCTTGACCACCTCATGGTGCTGCAGAAGGTGCAGCGATCCAGGGACCAGCAAAAGATCACGTATGGTGCTTGTGCCACGGATTTGCCTGCGCTGGCTCCAAACGATGTTGTTCGCGTTCAGCTGCCTGAGGGAGGTTGGTCAGCCCCAGCTGTTGTCGTCGGACAGGCTGCTCCCAGGTCTTTCGTTGTCCAAATGGCTGATGGCTCCATTCTACGGCGCAACAGGAGGGCGCTGCGTAAAGTTCCCTGTCCATCATCCGACCGCTCTTCCCCGCATGTCATCATGCCTCCTCCGGACGTCTTGCACCACGAGGCCATCGATCCCACCTGTCCACAAGGCCACCGAGATGGCAGCCATCCCACCTGTCCACAAGGCCACCGAGATGGCAGCCATCCTGCCTGTCCAGGTGCCGGCGTCCCCCCCTCCATCTCTGCGGCGATCAACAAGAATTCGTCGCCCACCACAAAGATTGAATCTATAGACTTAAATCTTGTAATTTTGTTCAGTTTGCTCTGTATCTGCACGACAGACACCTTCCCATGTACATATGTTCATTCATACCCCACTTGTACATAGTTATGCATGCATATACAGCCACGTTCCAAAATTTATTTTAAACGGGGGAGATGTCATAATATCCACTCCTGTATATCATGAGATGTAGACAGGCAGTGTTTGACACATAGGATAACCAATGAACACACATGACACAGAACAACCAATCACCAGACAGGACACCACCACTATAAAGCCCACAGGGCATTAAGGCTCTCCCTCTCTCACAGGACACGGCTAGGGAGATAGTCGCAGTGCACAGGTCAATGAATATCATCACCATGTGGTAGAGAGCTAGTCTGGTCAAGCCAGTAGGAGGTTATCAGTTAGGTTAATAGTGTGTCAACCCACAGCGGATTATGTACAGCAATCAGCAGGTTCAATAAAAGAGTGTTCAACCATCTGTGTCGGAAGCCTGTTTCTCGTTTTAGTGCCTCCAGTTGCAGTTGATGTTAGACCAACACAGATAACACATCGAACTCCATGATCCATGTTCTGAGGACCACTTCTCATCCTTGCGGGCCACCCGAACCAGGCACATGGCTCTGAGGCCGCATACATTTCACTCCACTCACAGGGATCACCGTTTGAGCTCCACAACTGCCCAAGTAGAGGTAGTCATGGGGTTTAAATCTTGTTGATGCATCAACTTTGCTCGTTGCACATACGGCTCAGAATAATGAGAATGGTTTGTCTGTCTAGTGTGAACCGCCCACCATTTTCTACTGCTAGTTTTTCCCAGTTGACTTCTTTTTTCTTCTAACTTGGGGAGTGAGAGATATAGTAGTGATCCCCTCATTATTGTACCTGTTGGTTTTCTTGTTGCTTCCTCCTGCATTGCCCTAATGGGAACTATCTGTTTGGAATACGCCACATTCTGAACAAAGAACAAAGAAAAGTACAGCATAGAAACAGGCCCTTCGGCCCTCCAAGCCTGTGCCGACCATGCTGCCCGTCTAAACTAAAACCTTCTACACTTCCTGTGTCCGTATCCCTATCCTATTCCCATCCTATTCATGTATTTGTCAAGATGCCCCTTGAACGTCACTATCGTCCCTGCTTCCACCACCGCCTATGGCAGCGAGTAAAAAAAATTGCCTCGTACATCTCTAAAACCTGCCCCTCGCACCTTAAACCTAGGAATTGACCCCTCTACCCTGGGAAAAAGTCTCTGACTATCCACTCTGTCTATGCCCCTCACAATTTTGTAGACCTCTATCAGGTCACCCTTCAACCTCCTTCATTCCAGTGAGAACAAACCAAGTTTATTCAACCTCTCCTCATAGCTAATGCCCTCCATACCAGGCACCATCCTGGTAAATCTCTTCTGCACCCTCTCTAAAGTAGTGTGGTGACCAGAATTGAACACTATACTCCAAGTGTGGCCTAACTAAGGTTCTATACAGCTGCAACATGACTTGCCAATTTTTATACTCAATTCCTTGGCCAATGAAGGCAAGCATGCCGTATGCCTTCTTGACCACCTTCTCCACCTGTGCTGCCCCTTTCAGTGACCTGTGGACCTGTACACCTAGATCTCTCTGACTGTCAATACATCTTGAGGGTTCTACCATTCACTGTATATTCCCTATCTGTATTAGACCTTCCAAAATGCATTACCTCACATTTGTCCGGATTAAACTCCATCTGCCATCTCTCCGTCCAAGTCTCCAAACGATCTAAATCCTGCTGTATCCTCTGACAGTCCTCATCGCTATCTGCAATTCCACCAACCTTTCTGGAGGCGATTCCTCCTTAATGCAGCCAATACAATGCTGCCATTTCTGATTTGTTCTTAATCTGCCCGGACCACCAAGCCTTCTGCTCAGCCGCGGGTGACTCTGAATCATACCCTTTTGCCACCATTTTCCAGAACAACGCCTTATGTTCCCTCAATATGGTCTGTATGATGCCACCTCTGGTTCCCCATTTGTGATCCTCCAATCCTTGCCCTGTCTTCGTTTTTGGCCGACATCTCTCTTTGTGCGGCTCTCCTATCATCCTTTCCTATGTGTGGCATCTCAGCATGCTCTGCTAGTGGTTGGGCGCGATATAAAAGCTTCTTTTATTCCCCCAACTGATTAGTGCGTCCCGTTACACAGTATCGTGTATCCGCCGTTTAAAAAAAAAAAATCTTTATTGTCACAAGTAGGCTTACATTAACTGTAATGAAGTTACTGTTAAAATCCCCTCGTCGCCACATTCCGGTGCCTGTTCGGGAGGATTCAGAATGTCCAAATTACCTAACAGCACTTCTTTCGGGACTTGTGGGAGGAACCCAGAGCACCCGGAGGAAACCCACACTGACACGGGGAAAACGTGCAGACTCCACATAGACAATGACCCAAGCCGGGAATTGAACCTGGCACCCTGACGCTGTAAAGCAACAATGCTAACCACTGTGATACCATGCTGCTGCTTACTATTTCCGTTTCGTTCGGGTCCCTCAACTTATGGATCCGACTACCCGATGTGTGATTCCTCTATCTACTGGGTGGTAAATATAATAACGTACTCAACCATATAGGATCCTCTTAACCTTAAGAGTATCGTGAACAAGGACTCCCAAGAGCATTTGTGCTTCTGATTTCCTAAGCATTTCCCCATTTAGAAAATAGTCTATGCCTAAATTCCTCCTTCCAAAGTGCATAACCTCACACTTTTTCACATTGTATTTCATTTGCCACTTCACTGCCCACTCTCCTAGCTTGTCCAAATCCTTCTGCAGCACCCTTGCTTCCTCAATACTACCTGTCTCTCTACCGATCTTTGTATCATCGGCAAACTTAGCAACAGTGCCTTCAGTTCCTTCTTCCAGATCATTAATGTACATCATGAAAAGTTGTGGTCCCAGCACAGACCCCTGAGGCACACCACTAGTTACCGGCTGCCATCCTGAAAAAGACCCCTTTATCTTCGCTCTCTGCCTTCTACCAGTCAGCCAATCCTCTATCCATGCCAGGATCTTACCCTGAACACCATGGGCTCTTAACTTATTTAACAGTCTCCTATGCGGCACCTTGTCACAGGCCTTCTGGAAATCTAAATAAATCATGTCCACTGGTTCTGCTTTGTCTAACTTCCATGTTACCTCCTTAAACAACTCTCAAAGATTTGTCAGACATGACCTCCCTTTGACAAAGCCGAGCTGACTCAGTCCTATTGTACCATGCATTTCCAAGTACTCCGCGATCTCATCATTAATAACAGACTCTAAAATCTGACCAATGACCGAAGTCAGGCTAACCGGCCTATAATTTCCCGTCTTCTGCCTCCCTCCCTTCTTAAACAGTGGTGTTACATCAGCCACTTTCCAGTCCTCTGGGACCCTCCCTGCATCCAGTGATTCCTGAAAGATCATCACCAATGCCTCCACAATTTCCTCAGCTATCTCTTTTAGGACCCTGGGGTGTCGTCCATCCAATGCCAATCCACCTTTCAGTTTCCCCAGAACCTTCTCCTTAGTAATGGTCACTGCACTCATCTCTTCCCCTGGTTCTCCTGGAGCTCTGGCATCCCACTGGTGTCTTCCACCATGAAGACTGATGCAACCCTCTCCTTCCTACTGTCTCTGACTGGAGCCATTGTCTAGTTAGTCAAGACTGGAGTGGGGGATAAGAAATGTTTTCTGCTGAGCAGATTGCATTGTGTGTGTGTATCAGTTTCTCAGGAGTGTGGTCAAGTTTGGGTAGTGGCCCCATCATACTCTCCGTGTAGTTCACTATCCTAATAGTTCTAATTCTAATAATAGGATTATGTTGGCCACTAAATATGAAGCTATTCTTTACTATTCATTCTAATGGTGTTATTACTTAGATATATGTGTGTGAGTTAAAAATAGTTAAAAAGCCTGCATTGTCAATCTTGTCAATCTATACTGTTTTGTTTTCCCTTTTATTCCTTGTGCCTATGTTATCAGTCTATCTCCGTAGTGCCCCCCGTACAGAAGGAAATCTGTCATCCTTTTTTTATATAATAAATTTAGAGCACCCAATTCATTTTTTCCAATTAAGGGGCAATTTAGCGTGGCCAATTCACCTACCCTGCACATCTTTGGGTTGTGAGGGCGAAACCCACGCAAAAACGGGGAGAATGTGCAAACTCCACACGGGACAGAACCCAGAGCCAGGATCGAACCTGGGACCTCGGCGCCACTGCACCATCGTCATCTGTCATCCTTAGCTGGTTTGGCCTACGTGTGCCTCCAGACCAACAGCAATGTGGCTGACTCTTAAATGCCCTCAGGGATGGACAATAAATGCTGGCCCAGCCAGCGATGTCCATATTCCATGAACAATTAAAAACAATGTGTACATGGGGAGAAAGCAGCTTGTAGCAAATTTGTTACAAAAAAATCAAATTTGCTACATTGGAATGGCTATGCTTTTGGAGAGACTTCCAGAGAAGCTGGTGCATAAGAAGCTTTGCTGCTGGTGTTCAGGTTGGATTGATACGGTCTGCTGGATAGGGCAGCAGCTTCTGTTTACGTTTTGTAAAACAATAAACCCTGTAATGCATGAGAAAGCTGAAGGTCAGCATGGAGAAATACATTACGGAAAATAAAAGAATTGAGACCAACCTATTTGAGAAAGTTATATTATTAAGTACAGAAGAAGAATTTCATTACATATACAAAAATCCATGGCAAGTGGGCAGCACGGTAGCATTGTGGTTAGCACAATTGCTTCACAGCTCCGGGGTCCCAGGTTCGATTCCGGCTTGGGTCACTGTCTGTGCGGAATCTGCACATCCTCCCCGTGTGTGCGTGGGTTTCTTCCGGGTGCGCCGGTTTCCTCCCAAAGTCCAAAGATGTGCAGGTTAGGTGGATTGGCCATTATAAAATGCCCTTAGTGTCCAAAATTGCCCTTAGTGTTGGGTGGGGTTACTGGGTTATGGGGATAGGGTGGAGGTGTTTACCTTGGGTACGGTGCTCTTTCCAAGAGCCGGTGCAGACTCGATGGGCCAAATGGCCTCCTTCTGCACTGTAAATTCTATGAAAGATAAATCTATGAAAGTGTTTACAGGGATGGAGTACACTGGCCAAGCCGCATGAAGAGCAATCTAAGACCATCTTCACCCCAGACACTCCTGTGTTTCAATTTTCATTGAATTTTGTGTCAGCCCTCTTCTGACAATGGCTGAAGTTCTACTCAGGGCCAGTACCCAAAGGTGCCTTGACCCAAGTGACCAAGGGTCTTTAGCTCTTTCCTGGTATCCACAATACATACAGGATATCAATCAGAAGCAGAATCACTGGCTGATCCCATCTTATCCCCAATATAGAACGTAGCTCCCACCATCAGTAGGGCTACCTCAGCTGAGATTAGACTGGCAAATTAAACCTGGATCTGTTAGGCTGGGTACAGCACAATCTTAACTAAATGAGATAGATCTCCACCAGCTGCAATGTGGAACAGTTGAACGGATATGTATGCCATTTGGATAGTGTACACAGTACTGTAGGAAAACTCAAAATATAACCCCAAAAAATTAAAATATAAATACATGTTTAGTATCGAAAATAAAAAAAATAAGAGCTGCTATGATATTTTGGCCGCATGGTTTTAAAAATTGCAAAATGGTTTCGAGGCAGTGCATAGATTTGGTATATTTCTATCCAATCTGAAAGATACAAGAAGCACAACTCACAGTTCAGCATCTGAGTGACTAGGTGAGTTACCAAAACTGGAGGAGGCTTTCTTCGTCAAGAAGCTCAATCTCCACAGCTGCAATACATGTTCAGTAAATTCCTACATTCTGTACATTCCTTTAACCTTCACTCACTGTCTGTGAATCCTGATGCACAGGACAAGTGTCTTTGCGGTAACTGGGAGTTACTGGAGCTTGCTACCAAGTGGGACAGATCCAGAATTCACCTGTGATAAATGTTCTGAGAGTTATGGGGACCTTCTACACCAGCAGGAATTCAGCATGAGAAGTGGGATGAGTCAACAGTGTTTGACAATAGTTAAGTAATTGAAATGGAAACGGCAGGTGAAACATTGGGCTAGTAAAAAAGTGTTGTCCCCCATAACCAGAGGATATCGAGTTACACACAGAGAATGCAGGAATTCACACCCTTTGGATCAGTGTTTCTCCAATACATGTAGACCCTAGTGGATTGCTCTCACACCCATAGAGCAGAATTACTCATACCCATAGAGCAGATTTACTCATCACAACTTTAGTCAAATTTACATTGAACGTTTTCTGTACATTCTATAAGGATTAATTGCTTATACCCGGATGGAAAGGTAAGTACAATGAATGTTTGGTGTTGGATACCTGTGACCCAAAGTGTGAAACAAGTGGTGTAATGGCCAAGGGAGGTTTTGGTTTGTGATGACAAGCCCCCTGCACTGAGTAACTATAGAAAGTGGAGAAAGAATACAAGAATCTCCCGTGTCATTGCCTAGTCCGCAGGAGAACTGGGTTCAGGGCAAGTCAAATTATTTGACAAAGAAGTAAAGTTTAAACAGCATAAAATTTGGACATATTTCAAGATAAGGTAGATGAAGAGACTCTGTTGTTTGAAGCTTATTGTCAACACACCAGGAAACATTACAGCAATATTGAAACAATGCCAAGCGGTGGCAAACCAATGTACAAACAGGAGCAAGTCGTCACTGTAACTGTCCATCTTAACGACTCCCTTTATACAAGCTGAGAGGCTGACAGAGATTAGGGCTGCTTTAAAGATCACTCATTGTTGAAGCACAGCAGTCAGTGCAGAGAGCAGAACTTGACGGGAGCTATTCCATGGATCAGGCCTCATAGAACTTCCTCTCCATCTGTTTGGTGATTGTTCCACTTGTCATCATTGTTCGAGTGATCTGTTGAGTGATTGACGTTCCCCCTTCCATTCGTTGTGTCATGACAGTCATTCCCTCTGGAACCAAACCCAGTTAAATAGAGTTTTAGAGAAGAGTTGAAGATCCAGATATTCAATATCAGTTCAATGGTAGGGCAGGGGAAAAGGGAACTGCACTTGGCTCAGTACCGTTTCCAGCTCCGTGCCCAGCAGAGTATCAGTCCAGGTTTGGTACCACTCGGCTCAGTACCACGTCTGGTGGGGTACCACTACCGGTTCGATACCTGGCAGAGTACCAGACCAGGTTCGATACCACTGACAGCAGGATACCCCTCCGAGATCAATATCACTCCCAGTTCGGTTCCACTCCTGGCTCAGCACCACTCCGGGCTCAGCACCAGGCTGAGTGTAATAACAGACTGTGTACTATTGCAGATCAGGCGCTTTTATTCACTTGCCAGCAGAGAATTTTGTTTTGATAACATTTGGGTGATTACAGCAAATGTGGTCAGACGTACCTGAGAATTGGGGGTCGATGGAGGAATCCAGCAAGCTGGTCTGTGTGTTCATATTTCCAGGTAGCATATAGTTCTCTTGCTTCATTGTCATCTGCCTACTGTACTCGGAGAGGTTTGCTAGGGAACAAAGATGAGAATATAGCTATTACAACACGAGGGAAGGCACTGGAAATCAATTATATCCTTCTTAGCCCTTGCACAAACAACTTAGATAGATAGAGAAATGCAGCACAGAACAGGCCCTTCGGCCCACGATGTGCCGAACTTTTATCCTAGGTTAATCATAGAATTTTGGACACTAAGGGCAATTTATCATGGCCAATCCACCCAACCTGCACATCTTTGGACTGTGGGAGGAAACCGGAGTACCCGGAGGAAACCCACGCACACACGGGGAGGATGTGCAGACTCCACACAGACAGTGACCCAAGCCGGAATCGAGCCTGGGACCCTGGAGCTGTGAAGCAATTGTGCTATCCACAATGCTACCATGCTGCCCTTAGAACTTATTCTGAATTCATTCACGATATGTGGGTTTTGCTGGCTAGGCCAGCATCGATTGACCATTAACTATTATATGGATAGATCAAGTTGCATAAATGCATTCAACATATCCTTCAGTTTGGGGTGGCACGGTGGTACAGTGGTTAGCATTGCTGCATCACAGCACCAGAGTTTGCATGTTCTCCCCATGTTTGATTAAACAGTATACGGGAGATTGGATATAATCTGACACAAAAACATCTTTCTAAAGTCTAATTTCAAAAGTTTAATTTAAAGAAATAAATCATGGCAGCACAGCTCCAAGGCGTAGTCTGTTCCTCTTGCTCCATGTGGCTGGCTGGGGACAGTTCCTGTCCGCAGGGTCAGCATGTGTGCAGGAAGTGTCTCCAGTTACAACTCCTGGAAGCTCGAGTTTCAGAGCTGGAGCGGCGGCTGGAGAAACTATGGAGCATCCGCGGGTCGGAGAGCATCGTGGATAGCACGTACAGAGAGGTGGTCACACCGCAGGCTCAGACTCCGCAGGCAGGAAGGGAATGGGTGACCACCAGACAGAGCAAGAGAAGCAGTGCAGAAAACTCCTGTGGCCATTCCCTTGCAGAACAGATATACCATTTTGGATACTGTTGAGGGGAATGGTCTTTCAGTGGAAAACAGCAACAACCAAACTCGTGGCACCATGGTTCATTGTGCTGCAGAGGGGAGGGGTGATAAGTGTGACAGTGCAAATGTTATAGGGGTTTCAATTATAAGGGGAATAGACAGGCGTTTCTGTGGCCGCAAATGAGACTCCAGGATGGTGTGTTGCCTCCCTGGTGCAAGGGTCAAGGATGTCTCGGAACGGGTGCAGGACATTCTGGAGGGGGAGGGTAAACAGCCAGTGGTCGTGGAACACATCGGTACAAACGACAAGGGTAAAAAAAGAGATGAGGTCCTAAAAGCAGAATACAGGGAGCCAGGAAGGAAGTTAAGAAATCAGACCTCAAAGGTAGTGATCTCAGGATTACTATCAGTGCCACGTGCCAGTCAGAGGAGAAATGACAGGATATAGCGGATGAATAGGGCGGCACGGTAGCACAGTGGTTAGCATAATTGCTTCACAGCTCCAGAGTCCCAGGTTCAATTCCCGGCTTGGGTCACTGTCTGTGCAGAGTCTGCACGTTCTCCCTGTGTTTGCGTGGGTTTCCTCCGGGTGCTCCCACAGTCCAAAGATGTGCAGGTTAGGTGGATTGGCCATGCTAAAATTCCCTTAGTGTCCAAAATTGCCTTTAGTGTTGGGTGGGGTTACTGGGTTATGGGGATAGGGTGGACGTGTGGGGTTGGGTAGGATGCTCTTTCGAAGAGCCGGTGCAGACGCGAAGGATTGAATGGCCTCCTTCTGCACTGTAAATTCTATGAAAAAATACGTGGCTGAAGAGATGGTGTCAAGGGGAGGATTTCAGATTCCTGGGGCATTGGGACCGGTTCTGGGGGAGGTGGGACCTGTACAAATTGGATGGGTTATACCTGGGCAGGACTGGAACTGATGTCCTGGGGGGACTATTTGCTAGAGCGGTTGGGGAGGGTTTAAACTAATATGCCAGGGGGATGGGAAGCTATACAAGGAGTCAGAGAAAGAGGGAGCAAGGACAAAAGCAAAAGGTAGAAAAGTGAAGAAGAAAAGTGATAGGTGGAAAAACCAAGGACAAAATTCAAACAGGAAAGTAGAGAAAAATATTGGGAGCAAGACAAACATTGTGAAAAAGACAAACCTGGCTTTGTGCCTTAATGCCTAAATGGGTATGATATAATTGGGATTACAAAGAACAAAGAAAATTACAGCACAGGAACAGGCCCTTTGGCCCTCCCAGCCTGCGCCGATCCAGATCCTATATCTAAACCTGTCTCCTACTTTCCAAGGTCTACTTCCCTCTGTTCCCCGCCCGTTCATATATCTGTCTAGATGCATCTTAAATGATGCTATCGTGCCCGCCTCTACCGCCTCCGCTGGCAAAGCGTTCCTGGCACCCACCACCCTCTACGTAAAAAACTTTCCACGCACATCTCCCTTAAACTTTCCCCCTCTCACCTTGAAATCGTGACCCCTTGTAATTGACACCCGGAGACATGGCTGCATGGTGAACAGGATGGGAACTGAATTTCCCAGGGTTTTCAGTATTTCGGAAGGACAGGCATAAAAGGTGGTGGCGTGGCACTGCTGGTTCAAGAGGAAATTAACACAGTAGGGAGAAAGGATATTAGCTCTGAAAATGTGTAATCTGTGTGGGTAGAGTTGAGAAATACTAAGGGACAAAACACATGAGTGGGTGTCATATATTGACCCCCTAACTACAGTGGTGAGGTTGGGAATGGCATTAAACAAGAAATTAGAGATGCATGTAACAAGGGAATATCAATGATCATGGGTGATTTTAATCTTCATACAGATTGGGCAAATCAAATTAGCCACAATGCCGTAGAGGAGGAATTCCTGGAGTGTATACGGGATGGTTTTCTTGACCAATAAGTGGAGGAACCAACCAGAGAGCAGGCCATCTTAGACTGGGTACTGTGTAATGAGAAGGGAGTCGTTGCCAATCTGGCTGTGTGAGACCCCTTGGGGATGAGTGACCATAACATGCTGGGATTTTTTATCAAGATGGAGAGTGAAGCAGTTGATTCAGAGACTAGGGTGCTGAATCTTAATAAAGGGAACTTTGAGGATATGAGGTGTGAGTTGGCCTTGATAGATTGGGGAGAATTACTTAAAGGGATGACAGTGGATAGGCAATGGCAAAAATTCAAGGAACGCATGGGGGAACTACAGCAACTGTCCATTCTTGTCTGGCACAAAAGCAAAGAGGGTAAGAGGGCCAATCCATGGCTTACAAAGAAAATTGGAAATAGTATCCGATACAAGGAAGAAGCATACAGATTGGCAATGAAAAATAATAGGTCTGAGGATTGGGAGCAGTTTAGAATTCAGCAAAGAAGGACGAAGGGATTGATTAAGATGGGGAATGTACAGTACAAATGGAACATAGAACATACAGTGCAGAAGGAGGCCATTTGGCCCATCGAATCTGCACCCACCCACTTAGCCCTCACTTCCACCCTATCCCCGTAACCCAATAACCCTCCTAACCTTTTTGGTTACTAAGGGCTATCCACCTAACCTGCACATCTTTGGACCTTCGGAGGAAACCGGAGCACCCGGAAGAAACTCATGCAGACACAGGGAGAACGTGCAGACTCCGCACAGACAGTGACCCAGCGGAGAATTGAACCTGGGACCCTGGCGCTGTGAAGCCACAATGCTAGCCACTAGTGCTACCGTGCTGCCCCAGGGAACACAAGGACTGACTTTCTATAGATATAAGAAGAGAAAGTGATTGGTAAAGAGAAATGTAGGTCCCCTACAGACAGAAACAGGGGAATGCATAGTCAGGGACTGTTGGGGGGGATACGGGATACTGTTGGGGGAATAGCCTATCCGGGGAAAACAGCAGCAGCCAGAGCAGTGGCACCACGGCTGGCTCTGATGTTCAGCAGGGAGGGTCAAAGAGCAGAAGAGCAATAGTCATAGGGGACTCTATAGTCAGGGGCACAGAAAGGCGCTTCCGTGGATGTGAAAGAGACACCAGGATGGTATGTTGCCTCCCTGGTTCCAGGGGCCAGGATGTCTCTGAATGGGTAGCGGGAATCCTGAAGGGGGAGGGCAAACAGCCAGAGGTCATTGTACATATTGGTACTAACGACATAGGCAGGAAGGGGTATGAGGTCCTGCAGCAGGAGTTCAGGGAGCTAGGCAGAAAGTTAAAAGACAGGACCTCTAGGATTGTAATCTCGGGATTATTCCCTGTGCTACGTGCCAGTGAGGCTATAAATAGGAAGATAGAGCAACTAAACACATGGCTAAACAGCTACTGTAGGAGGGAGTGTTTCTGTTATCTGGACCTTGTGGAGCTCTTCCGGGGCAGGTGTGACCTGTATAAGAAGGATGGGTTGCATCTAAACTGGAGAGGCATAAATATCCTGGCCTCAATGTTTCTTAATGTCACACGGGAGGGTTTAAACTAGTGTGGCAGGGGGTGGGCACCGGAGCAATAGTGAAAAATTGAGGGAAAACTAGGGAATAGGGCCAGTATGGCTCTGAGGCAGAGCAGACAGGGAGATGTTGCTGAAAACAGTGGTACTGGTGGCCTGAAGTGCATATGTTTTAATGCAAGAAGTATAACAGGTAAGGCAGATGAACTTAGAGCTTGGATTAGTACTTAGAACTATGATGTTGTTGCCATTACAGAGACCTAGTTGAGGGAAGGACAGGATTGGTAGCTAAACGTTCCAGGATTTAGATGTTTCAGGCGGGATAGAGGGGGATGTAAAAGGGGGGCGGAGTTGCGCTACTGGTTAGGGAGAATATCACAGTTGTACTACGGGAGGACACCTCAGAGGGCAGTGAGGCTATATGGGTAGAGATCAGGAATAAGAAGGGTGCAGTCACAATGTTGGGGGTTTACTATAGGCCACCCAACAGCCAGCGGGAGATAGAAGAGCAGATAGGCAGACAGATTTTCAAAAGGAGTAAAAGCAACAGGGTTGTTGTGATGGGAGACCTTAACTTCCCCAATATTGACTGGGACTGACTTAGTGCTGGGGCTTGGACGTGGCAGAGTTTGTAAGGAGCATCCAGGAGGGCTTCTTAAAACAATATGTAGATAGTCCAATTAGTGAAGGGGCTGTACTGGACCTGGTTGGGGAATGAGCCCGGCCAGGTGGTAGAAGTTTCAGTAGGGGAGCATTTCGGGAACAGTGACCACAATTCAGTAAGTTTTAAAGTGCCGGTGGACAAGGATGAGAGTGGCCCTGGGGTGAATGTGCTAAATTGGAGGAAGGCTAATTATAACAATATTAGGCAGGAACTGAAGAACCTAGCTTGGGAGCGGATGTTTGAGGGGAAATCAACATCTGACATGTGGGAGGCTTTCAAATGTCAGTTCAAAGGAATTAAGAACCGGCATGTTCCTGTGCAGAAGGATAAATACGGCAAATTTTGTGAACCTTGGATAACGAGAGATATTGTAGCCCACATCAGGGCTAGAAGGCTGGGAACAAACTAAGCCTGTGTGGAATATAAGGAAAGTAGGAAGGAACTTAAGCAAGGAGTCAGGAGGGCTAAAAGGGGGTCACGAAAAGTCATTGGCAAATAGGGTTAAGGATAATCCCAAGGCTTTTTACACGTACATAGAAAGCAAGAGGGTAGCCAGGGAAAGGGTTGGCCCACTTAAGGATAGGCAAGGGAATCTATGTGTGGAGCCAGAGGAAATGGGCGAGGTACTAAATGAATACTTTGCATCAATATTCACCAAAGAGAAGAAATTGGTGGATGTTACGTCTGGAGAAGGGTGTGTAGATAGCCTGGGTCACATTGAGATCCAAAAAGACGAAGTGTTGGGCGTCTTGAAAAACATTAAGGTAGATAAGTCCCCAGGGCCTGATGGGATCTACCCCAGAATACTGAAGGAGGCTAGAGAGGAAATTGCTGAGGCCTTGACAGCAATCTTTGGGTCCTCACTGTCTTCAGGTGAAGTCCAGGAGGACTGGAGAATAGCCAATGTTGTTTATTTGTTTAAGAAGGGTAGCAAAGATAATCCAGGGAACTACAGGCCGGTGAGCCTTTCGTCAATGGTAGGGAAATTACTGGAGAGAATTCTTCGAGACAGGATTTTTAAAAATTGGCAATTCCCTTGGCCATTAAGCTCTGGGGTGGGACTCGTATCTGGAACTTCTGGATCAGAGGCAGGGATGCTTCCCTCTGCACCATAAGACCTCCTCTATTGATTTCTACAGGAACCCACAATTCACATAAAGTCATTTCACTTAAAGTTCCGATTTTCAGGAATGCAGCCACAGCTTAAAGTAAAGGCTTACTTCAAAATTAGGAGGGAAGGTAGATAGATAGATGGATAGATCGATAAATTGATCACAAATCAAACTGATTGGCTGCCCAAGGGCCTTGCTCTTTAAGGCAGTAATGAGTAGACCTATTTGGAGAGATAGTTGTGTGTGAGCATAGAATTTACAGTGTAGAAGGAGGCCATTCGGCCCAACGAGTCTGCACCGGCTCTTGGAAAGAGCACCCTCCCCATGGTCAACACCTCCACCCTATCCCCATAACCCAGTAACCCCACCCAACACTAAGGGCAATTTTGGACACGAAGGGCAATTTAACATGGCCAATCCACCTAACCTGCACATCTTTGGACTGTGGGAGGAAACCGCAGCACCCGGAGGAAACCCACGCACACACGGGGAGGATATGTTTGTCATTACCGGCTAATCCTTTACTTACTGTGCTGCCTTCCAGCTCCATCCTGTGATTCAATGGTGATGATCCCTTCTCGCTCTGGACCATAACCTTGTGTCGTCTTTGCTTGAACCTTGAACTTATATGGAGTATTTTCACTGAGGTGAGGTACCATCAGTGTCATCTCCGCATCATCACCCTCCACTTGATAAGTCTTGATTTCATCTGTTGGAGGAATTGGGGCAGTGTGGGAAAAATTAATGAGGCATTATTGTTGCTGATCACAGTCTTAGTGATAGCTAAAGGGATAAAATACAAAAATAGGGAAGTGTTGCTGCAACTGTATAAGGCATTGGTGAGACCACACCTGGACTACTGTGTATGGTTTTGGTCCCCTTATTTGAGGAGATGTAGTTGCATTAGAGGCAGTTCAGAGGAGGTTCACTCGATTGCTTCCAGAGATGAAGGGTTTGTTTTAAGGAGAGATTGAGGAGTTTAGGCCTATATGCTCTCGAGGTTAATTAATAACCTTTATTGTCATAAGTCAGCTTACATTAACACTGCAATGAAGTTACTGTGAAAATCTCCTAGTCACCACACTCCGGCACCTGCTCCGGTACATTGAGAGAGAATTCAGAATTCTCAGCCGGTATGGGAATTGAACCCGCGCTAGTGGCGTTGTTCTGCATCACAAACTAGCTGTTGTGAAGAATGAGAGGAGATCTAATTGAGGTATGTAAGATAGTAATAATCTTTATTAGTGTCACAAGTAGGCTTACATTAACACTGCAATGAAGTTACTGTGAAAATCCCCTAGTCACCACACTACGGCGCCTGTTCAGGTACATTGGAGGAAGAATTCAGAATGTCCAATTCACCTAACACGCACGTCTTTTGGGACTTGGGGGAGGAAACCAGAGCACCTGGAGGATTAGGTGTTGACAAACAAGATGTCGAGTTGATGCTTCCTCTTGTGAGGCAATCTAGAATGAGAGGTCATAGTTTTAGGATAAGGGGTAGCAGATTTAAAACAAATGAGGAGAAATTACTTCTCTCAAAGGGAAGTTCACCTTCCCAGGGAAATTCACTCCCCCAGAGTGCAGTGGATGTTGGGACATTGAGTAAATTTCAGGAGGAGATAGGCAGATTTTTAATTAGTACTGGATTGAAGGGTTATGGAGCATAAACAGGAAAGTGGAGTTTTAGGCCAAGAGGAGATCAGCCATGAGTGATTGAATGGCGGAGCAGGCTCGAGGGGCTGAATTGCCTACACCTGCTCTTAGTTCTAATGGCTTTAAGATACTTACAGGACTATACTGGGAGGGGTGGGGGAATCCCAGGAACAGACTGGGGCAATCACAGCATAACTACAGGACCATTCTAGGGTCGCAGAAAATGATGCCGAGAGACACAGATTTTAGTTTAAAAGAGGATAGTCCTGTGTGACGTGGATTGGAAATTGTTACGAGGCAGGAGACAGATTGTCGGAATAAAGGGTGCAGACTGTGATTGGCAATGTGACAAATGGTGTTCCCGAGGATCTATGCTGAGGTGTTAGATTTACACCATATTTTCTTGGATGAAAGAATAGAGATGTAGATATTTCTTCGTGTGCAACAATAAGTTAGATGCAACATCATGTTGTGCATATGGAGGCAAAAATTCCAAAAGAAGGCAAACAGATTAAGTGGGCGTTATGGTTGATAGAGGAGATCCTTTTGTGAATCATAGAATGATTATGGAGAATAAGCAGGAAAGTGGAGTTTTAGGCCAAGAGGAGATCAGCCATGAGTGTTTGAATGGCGGAGCAGGCTCGAGGTACTCCTTTCATTTCATTGCCTACATTTCCTCAGAGCGTGAAGGGAGCCGGGAGTTTACAGAGAGTGCAGCTGACAGGGAGCAGAGTCGGAGGGCGGAGTTCCAGTTGGTCCACAGTGCAGCTTTGTTCTGTAAGGTAAGAGGGGATGGAGGCTAGGACAGTTGCATGCTCCTCCTGTAGGATGTGGGTGGTGAGGGATACCACCGGTGTCCCCGCTGACTATACCTGCGGGAAGTGCACCCAACTCCAGCTCCTCAGAGACCGTATTAGGGAACTGGAGCTGGAGCAACTTTGGATCATCTGGGAGGCAGAGGGGATAATACAGAAGAGTTATAGGCAGGGAGGTAGCCACAACCAAGGTACAGGATAAGAGTAGCTGGGTTACAGTCAGGGGAAAGAAAACAAACGGGCAGACAGAGCAGGAATCCCTCGTGGACGTTCCCCTTCAAAACAAGCACATCGTTTTGGATGCTGTTGGGGGGGGGATGACCTACCGGGGGAAGGCCCTAGCGGCCAGGTCTCTAGCACTGAGTCTAGCTCTGGGGCTCAGAAGGGAAGTTGGAGGGGGGGGGGGGGGGGGGGGGGGAGAGAGAATAGAAAAGCAATATTGACAGGAGACTCAATGGTTAGGGGAATAGATAGGAGATTCTGTGGTCGCGAGCGAGACTCCCGGAAGGTATGTTCCCTCCCAGGTGCCAGGGCCAGGGATGTCTCGGATCATGTCTTCAGGATCCTTAAGGCGGAGGGTGAGCAGTCAGAAGTCGTGGTGCACATTGGTACCAACGACGTAGGTAGGGAAAGCGGTGTGGATGTAATAAACGAGTTTAGGGAGTTAGGCTGGAAGTTAAAAGCCAGGACAGACAGAGTTGTCATCTCTGGTTTGTTGCTGGTGCCACGTGATAGCGAGGCTAGGATTAGGGAGAGAGTGCAGTTGAACACTCAACCAGTAACTCAACCAGAGGGCAGGACGATAGCATTGTGGATAGCATAATTGCTTCACAGCTCCAGGGTCCGAGGTTCGATTCCGGCTTGGGTCACTGTCTGTGTGGAGACTGCACATCCTCCCCGTGTCTGCGTGGGTTTCCTCCGGGTGCTCCGGTTTCCTCCCACAGTCCAAAGATGTGCAGGTTAGGTGGATTGACCATGATAAATTGCCCTTAGTGTTGGGTGGGGTTACTGGGTTATGGGGATAGAGTGGAGGTGTTGACCTTGGGTAGGGTGCTCTCTCCAAGAGCCGGTGCAGACTCGATGGGCCAAATGGCTTCCTTCTGCACTGTAAATTCTATGAAACACGTGGCTGCAGGAATGGCGTAGAAGGGAGGGCTTCAGGTATTTGGATAATTGGAGCGCGTTCTGGGGAAGTTGGGACCTGTACAAGCAGGACGGGTTGCATCCGAACCAGAGGGGCACCAATATCCTGGGAGGGAGGTTTTCTAGTAGTCTTCGGGAGGGTTTAAACTTATTTGGCAGGGGAATGGGAACCGGACTTGTAGTCCAGCAACTAAGGTAGCCGATGTTCAGGATGTCAAAGCGTGTGGTGAGGCAGTGGGGAAGGTAACACTGACAAAGGAGAATACTTGCAGGCACGGAGATGGGTTGAAGTGTGTATACTTCACCGCAAGAAGCATCAGGAATAAGGTGGGTGAACTTAAGGCATGGATCAGTACTTGGGACTACGATGTGGTGGCCATCACGGAAACTTGGATAGAAGAGGGGCAGAAATGGTTGTTGGAGGTTACTGGTTATAGATGTTTCAATAAGATCAAGGAGGGTGGTAAATGAGGTGGGGGGTTTGCATTGTGAATTAGAGATAGTATAACAGCTGCAGAAAGGCAGTTCGAGGAGGATTTGCCAACTGAGGTAGTATGAGTTGAAGTCAGAAATAGGAAAGGAGCAGTCACCTTGTTGGAGGTTTTCTATAGGCCCCCAATAGCAGCAGAGATGTGGAGGAACAGATTGGGAAACAGATTTTGGAAAGGTGCAGAAGTCACAGGGTAGTAGTCATGGTTGACTTCAACTTCCCAAATATTGAGTGGAAACTCTTTAGATCAAATAGTTTGGATGGGGTGGTGTTTGTGCAGTGTGTCCAGGAAGCTTTTCTAACACAGTATGTAGATTGTCCGACCAGAGGGGAGGCCATATTGGATTTGGTACTTGGTAATGAACCAGGACAAGTGATAGATTTGTTAGTGAGGGAGCGTTTTGGAGATAGTGACCACAATTCTGTGACTTTCACTTTCGTAATGAAGAGGGATAGGTGCGTGCAACAGGGCAAGGTTTACAATTGGGGGAAAGGGTAAATACGATGCTGTCAGACAAGAACTGAAGTGCATAAGCTGGGAACATAGGCTATCAGGAAAGGACACAATTTAAATGTGGAACTTGTTCAAGGAACAGATACTACGTGTCCTTGATATGTACGTCTCTGTCAGGCAGGGAAGAGATGGTCGAGTGAGGGAACTATGGTTGACAAGAGAGGTTGAATGCCTTGTTAAGAGGAAGAAGGATACTTATGCAAGGCTGAGGAAACAAGGTTCAGAAGGGCGCTGGAGGGGTACAAGATAGCCAGGAGGGAACTGAAGAAAGGGATTAGGAGAGCTAAGAGAGGGCATGAAAAATCTTTGGCGGGTAGAATCAAGGAAAACCCCAAGGCCTTTTACACACATGTGAGAAATATGAGAATGACTAGAGCAAAGGTGGGTCCGATCAAGGACAGTAGCGGGAGATTGTGTATTGAGTCTGAAGAGATAGGAGTGGTCTTGAACGAGTACTTTTCTTCAGTATTTACGAATGAGAGGGGCCATATTGTTGGAGAGGACAGTGTGAAACAGACTGGTAAGCTCGAGGAGATACTTGTTAGGAAGGAAGATGTGTTGGACATTTTGAAAAACCTGTGGATAGACAAGTCCCCCGGGCCTGACGGGATATATCCTAGGATTCTATAGGAAGCAAGAGATGAAATTGCAGAGCCGTTGGCAATGATCTTTTTGTCCTCACTGTCAACAGGGGTGGTACCAATGGATTGGAGAGTGGCGAATGTCGTGCCCCTGTTCAAAAAAGGGAATAGGGATAAGCCTGGGAATTACAGGCCAGTTAGTCTTACTTCGGTGGTAGGCAAAGTAATGAAAAGGGTACTGAGGGATAGGATTTCTGAGCATCTAGAAAGACAGTGCTTGATTAGGGATAGTCAGCATGGATTTGTGAGGGTTAATTCTTGCCTCACAACTCTTATTGAATTCTTTGAGGAAGTGACCAAGCATGTGGATGAAGGTAAAGCAGTGGATATAGTGTACATGGATTTTAGTAAGGCATTCGATAAGGTTCCCCATGGTAGGCTTATGCAGAAAGTAAGGAGGCATGGGATAGTGGGAAATTTGGCCAGTTGGATAACGAACTGGCTAACCGATAGAAGTCAGGGAGTGGTGGTGGATGGCAAATATTCAGCCTGGAGCCCAGTTACAAGTAGCGTACTGCAGGGATCAGTTCTGGGTCCTCTGCTGTTTGTGATTTTCATTCATGACTTGGATGAGGGAATTGAAAGGTGGGTCAGTAAATTTGCAGACGGTACAAAGATTGGTGGAGTTGTGGATAGTGAGGAGGGCTGTTGTCAGCTGCAAAGAGACATAGATAGGATGCAGAACTGGGCTGAGAAGTGGCAGATGGAGTTTAACCCTGAAAAGTGTGAGGTTGTCCATTTTGGAAGGACAAATATGAATGCGGAATACAGGGTTAACGGTTCTTGGCAATGTGGAGGAGCAGAGAGATCTTCAGGTCTATGTTCATAGATCTTTGAAAGTTGCCACTCAAGTGGATAGAGCTGTGAAGAAGGCCTATGGTGTGCTCGCGTTCATTAGCAGAGGGATTGAATTTAAGAGCCATGAGGTGATGATGCAGCTGTACAAAACCTTGGTCAGGCCACATTTGGAGTACTGTGTTCAGTTCTGGTCGCCTCATTTTAGGATGTGGAAGCTTTGGAAAAGGTGCAAAGGAGATTTACCAGGATGTTGCCTGGAATGGAGAATAGGTCTTACAAGGAACGGTTGAGGGTGCTAGGCCTTTTCTCATTAGAACGGAGAAGGATGAGAGGCGACTTGATTGAGGTTTATAAGATGATCAGGGGAATAGATAGAGTGGACAGTCAGAGACTTTTTCACCGGGTGGAACAAACCATTACAAGGGGACATAAATTTAAGGTGAATGGTGGAAGATATAGGGGGGATGTCAGAGGTAGGTTCTTTCTCCAGGGAGTAGTGGGGGCATGGAATGCACTGCCTGTGGAAGTAGTTGAGTCGGAAACATGAGGGATCTTCAAGCGGCTATTGAATAGGTACATGGATTACGGTAGAATGATGGGGTGTAGATTCGTTTGTTCTTAATCCAAGACAAAAGTTCGGCACAACATCGTGGGCCGAAGGGCCTGTTCTGTGCTGTATTTTTCTATGTTCAATGTTTTCTATAGAAGCAGGAGGAGGCCATTCGGCCCCTCAACCTACTCCGCCATTTATGGCTGATCTTGCCTTCCCCCATATCCCTTGATCCGTTTAGCTCCAAGACCTTTATCTAATTCCTTCTTGAAATTATACAACGTTTTGGCCTCAACTAATTTTTGTGTTAGTGAATTCCACAGATTCACCATTCTCTGGGTGAAGAAATTTCTCGTCACCTCAGTCCTAAAAGGTTGACCCCTTATCCTCAAACTATGACCCCCTAGTTCTGGACTCCCCCACCATCGGGAACATTCTTTCTGAATCTATCCTGCCTAATCCTGTTAAAATTTTGTAAGTTTCTATCAGATCCTTTCTCATTCTTCTAAACTCCAATGAATATAATCCTAACCGATTTGGTCTCTCTTCATATGACAGTCCCGCTTTCCAAGCATCAGCCTGGTAAATCTTCGCTGCACTCCCTCCACAGCAAGAACATGGTGCGGGATTCCCCCCCCTGCCGGATGGGAGAATTGCTGTGGCGCCGCGTGAATTGAGCCACGCCGCCCTGACCCCCGCACTCGATTCTCCCACCCCCCAAAACCAGCACCGCGCGAATTGTACCGGGCCGCTCAGAGAATCACCGCAAACGGCAATTCTCCGGCCCGATGACAGTCCCGCCGGTGCCGTTCTAACCTGCTCTCGGGCCGGCGGGACCTGGGCTTTAAGGGCCGGGAGCGGCCTGTCGGGGGGAGGGGGTTCCAACCCCGGGGAGGCCCTCCGGAGCGGCCTGGTACACGATCGGGACCCACCGACCAGCGGGCTCTCTGTCGGTGGGCCTCCTTTTCTTCCGCCAGCAAGCCTGGATCCATGCGCCATGTTTGTGCGTGTCGGCCTGGGGGAGGACGGCCACCGCGTATGTGCTAGTTGGCGCCGGCCCAACTGCGCGTGCGTGGGACCCAAGGCCGTGTCTCTGACGCCGTGCCGAGGCCCTGCCCCCGTAAATCAAGCGATGCCCCTGCTAGCCCCACGGAGGGAGGAGAATTGGGGTCTGGGAACAGGTGCTGACGCCGGAGTAAAACACTCCAGTTTTTACTCCGGCGTCGGCACTTAGACTCCCGTTGGGAGAATCCCGCCCATGTTCCTTGGAACAAAGAGGGCTAAAGGGTGACTAAATTGAGGTATACAAAATTATGAGGGAAGAGATAGAGTGGATCGGATAAAATTGTTTCCCTTGGTGGAGAATTCTCGACCCAGGGGACATAGATTCAAGATAAGTGGCAGATGATGGAGAGGGGACATGAGGAACAAACTTTTTAACGTAGAGGGTAATGGGAGTCTGGAATTCGCTGCCCGAGTTGGTGGTGGAGGCAGAGACCCTGAACTCTTTTAAAAAGTACCAGGATCTGCACCCCAAATGCTCTAAGCTACAGGGCAAGGACTGGGTGCAGGTAGGTGGGATTAGAAAGGACACCTGGTGTCCTTAGCTGCCATGGGCAAGATGGGCCAAATGCCCTCCTTCTGAGCTGTAACTTTTCTATGGTTCAATTCTTCCTCAGACCAAAACAGTACCCAATACTCCAGGTGTGATATCACATTTGCAGTAAAGCATCCCTATTCCTATACTCAAATCCTCTCACTATGAAGGCCAATGTACCATTTGCCTACACCCATTCAAATAACAACCTGCCGTCCTACTTTTGCTACCAAAGTGGATGACCTCACATTATCCACATAATAATAATAATAATCTTTATTAGTGTCACAAGTAGGCTTACATTAACACTACAATGTAGTTACTGTGAAAATCCCCTAGTCGCCACACTCTGGCGCCTGTTCGGGAACAGAGAGGGAGAATTCAGAATGTCCAGTTCACGTAACAAGCACATCTTACACGTCACATTATACTCCATATGCCATGCATATGCCCACTCACTCAGACTGTCCAAATCTGGCCTGATGGACAGCACTTCTGAACGTGTTGCACTCGTTCAATGTTAGCCTGGATTTTGTGCTTAAATCTGTGAAGTGAATCTTTCAACCTACTGACTCACAGAGCTACCAACTAAGCTAAACTAGTAACTTCCTGCAGGAAGAAATGGGTAGTTATTGAAATTGTTTTGATGCTTACCTTGCCCTTCCAATGGTTCACAAGTCACCAGGTAGCCCATGATATCTCCATTTGGTTTCCGGGGTTTCTCCCAGTTTAGTTTAAGCAACTCAGAGTTAATGGCAGTAAATACCAGGGGCCCTGGAGCGCTGGGTGTGCTCAGCGTGAAAGGAGAGCCTGCAGGACAAAGAAGAGAGGGATTAAATTCTCAAAAAGTGTAAGACTGCACTCACCATCCCGTTATAAACTGTCAACAGCCACCACATCAAGATCGAGACTCATTTCGGGAGACCCCGGATAGCACAGGTGATGAATGCAGAATGGAGCAGAGTCACTTAGAGAACTTGGTCCCAGATGCTAACCCCAGTCCATGCCGAATTAGTTTATCTCAGCCAGGTTTGATTTTGGGGTCACTAAACATGCCCGGGGCTAGAATCTAGGTTGTAGTTCTCTTTCCTGATCTTCCCCGCTTGGAGCATAGGGGTGGGCAATGACTGATGCCAGGATAAGACTTGGTTGTGATACCATCACTGGTAAAACAGTGCATCAATTTAGTTTAAACTAGTCTGGCAGGGGGGTGGGCACCGGAGCAGCAGGTCAGAAGGTGAAAGCATTGAGGGAGAACTAGGGAATAGGGCCAGTATGGCTCTGAGGCAGAGCAGACAGGGAGATGTTACTAAACACAGCGGGTCTGGTGGCCTGAAGTGCATATGTTTTAATGCAAGAAGTATTACGGGTAAGGCAGATGAACTTAGAGCTTGGATTAGTACTTGGAACTATGATGTTGTTGCCATTACAGAGACCTGATTGATGGAAGGACAGGATTAGCAGATAAACATTCCAGGATTTAGATGTTTCAGGCGTGATAGAGGGGGATGTAAAAGGGGTGGTGGAGTTGCGCTACTGGTTAGGGAGAATATCACAGCTGCACTGTGGGAGGACACCTCAGAGGGAAGAGAGGCTATATGGGTAGAGATCAGGAATAAGAAGGGTGCAGTCACAATGTTGGGGGTTTACTACAGGCCTCCGAACAGTCAGCGGGAAATAGAGGAGCAGATAGGTAGATAGATTTGGAAAAGAGTAGGCATTTGTCAGGGGTAGAAGGCTGGGAACAGACGAAGCCTGTGTGGAATATAAAGAAAGTAGGAAGGAGTTTAAGAAAGGAGTCAGGAGGGCTAGAAGGGGTCACGAAAAGTAATTGGCAAATAGGGTTAAGGAAAATCCCAAGGCTTTTTACACGTAGGTAAAAAGCAAGAGGGTAGCCAGGGAAAGGGTTGGCCCACTGAAGGATAGACAAGGGAATCTATGTGTGGAGCCAGAGGAAATGGGCGAGGTACTAAATGAATACTTTGCATCAGTATTCACCAAAGAGAAGGAATTGGTGGATGTTGAGTCTGAAGAAGGGTGTGTAGATAGCCTGGGTCACATTGAGATCCAAAAAGACGAGGTGTTGGGTGTCTTGAAAAATATTAAGGTAGATAAGTCCCCAGGGTCTGATGGGATCTACCCCAGAATACTGAAGGAGGCTAGAGAGGAAATTGCTGAGGCCTTGACAAAAATCTTTGGATCCTCACTGTCTTCAGGTGATGTCCCGGAGGACTGGAGAATTGTTTCAGAAGGGTAGCAAGGATAATCCAGGGAACTACAGGCCGGTGAGCCTTACGTCAGTGGTAGGGAAATTACTGGAGAGAATTCTTCGAGTCAGGATCTACTCCCATTTGGAAACAAATGGGCGTGTTAGTGAGAGGCAGCATGGTTTTGTGAAAGGGAGGTCGTGTCTCACTAACTTGATAGAGTTTTTCGAAGAGGTCACAAAGATGATTGATGCAGGTAGGGCAGTGGATGTTGTCTATATGGACTTCAGTAAGGCCTTTGACAAGGTCCCTCATGGTAGGCTGGTACAAAAGGTGAAGTCACACGGGATCAGAGGTGAGCTGGCAAGGTGGATACAGAACTGGCTAGGTTATAGAAGGCAGAGAGTAGCAATGGAAGGGTGCTTTTCTAATTGGAGGGCTGTGACTAGTGGTGTTCCGCATGGATCAGTGCTGAGACCTTTGCTGTTCGTAGTATATGTAAATGATTTGGAGGAAAATGTAACTGGTCTGATTCGTAAGTTTGCAGACAACACAAAGGTTGGTGGAATTGCGGATAGCGATGAGGACTGTCAGAGGATGCAGCAGGATTTAGATCATTTGGAGACTTGGGCGGAGAGATGGCAGATGGAGCTTAATTCGGACAAATGTGAGGTAATGTATTTTGGAAGGTCTAATGCAGGTAGGGAATATACAGCGAATGGTAGAACTCTAAAGAGTATTTAAAGTCAGAGAGACCTAGGTGTACAGGTCCACAGGTCACTGAAAGGGGCAACACAGGTGGAGAAGGTAGTCAAGAAGGCATACGGCATGCTTGCCTTCATTGGCCGGGGCACTGAGTATACGAATTGGCAAGTCATGTTGCAGCTGTATAGAACCTTAGTTAGGGTACACTTGGAGGATAATGTTCAGTTCTGGTCGCCACACTACCAGAAGGATGTTGAGACTTTAGAGAGGGTGCAGAAGAGATTTCCCAGGATGTTGCCTGGAATGGAGTGCATTAGCTATGAGGAGCGGTTGAATAAACTCGGTTTATTCTCACTGGAACGACGAAGGTTGAGGGGTGACCTGATAGAGGTCTACAGAATTATGAGGGGCATAGACAGAGTGGATCGTCAGAGGCTTTTCCCCAGGGTAAAGGGGTCAATTACTAGGGGCATAGGTTTAAGGTGCGAGGGGCAAGGTTTAGAGTAGATGTACGAGGCAAGTTTTTTTACACAGAAGGTAGTGGGTGCCTGGAACTCGCTGCCGGAGGAGGTGGTGGAAGCAAGGACGATAGTAACATTTAAGGGGCGTCTTGATAAATACATGAATAGGATGGGAATAGAGGGATACGGATCCAGGAAGTGTAGAAGATTGTAGTTTAGTCGGGCAGCATGGTCGGCACGGGCTTGGAGGGCCGAGGCCTGTTCCTGTGCTGTACTTTTCTTTGTTCTTTGTTAATTCTCACCACCTTGACTCAAAGATAATTTGGACAGCAATCACTGTGCAAGTCAATGGGGGCCCTGTCTTTCTAGCAAAAAGCTCTGTGCTAAGTTCTCCATCACGGTGTTTACACTTCAGTAATAATCATTGGGTATAACAAGTTTACAGAGGCATTTTCTAAATGGAAATTCTTGTTCCTGCTCAAAGTTTGAGGTTCTGAGAATAAAATAGAGCAGGAAGATGAGGCGTGAAGTTTCAGTTGGGGCGCTTGATAGTTACAAGGAAGCGAGGAAGGATCTAAAGAGAGAGCTGAGACGAGCAAGGAGGGGACATGAGAAGTCTTTGGCAGGTAGGATCAAGGAAAACCCAAAAGCTTTCTATAGGTATGTCAGGAATAAAAGAATGACTAGGGTAAGAGTAGGGCCAGTCAAGGACAGTGGTGGGAAGTTGTGTGTGGAGGCTGAGGAGATAAGCGAGATACTAAATGAATACTTTTCGTCAGTATTCACTCAAGAAAAAGATAATATTGTGGAGGAGAATGCTGAGACCCAGGCTATTAGAATAGATGGCATTGAGGTGCGTAGGGAAGAAATGTTGGCAATTCTGGACAAGGTGAAAATAGATAAGTCCCCGGGGCCGGATGGGATTTATCCTAGGATTCTCTGGGAAGCCAGGGAGGAGATTGCTGAGCCTTTGGCTTTGATTTTTAGGTCATCATTGGCTACAGGAATAGTGCCAGAGGACTGGAGGATAGCAAATGTGGTCCCTTTGTTCAAGAAGGGGAGTAGAGATAACCCCGGTAACTATAGGCCGGTGAGCCTAACGTCTGTGGTGGGTAAAGTCTTGGAGAGGATTATAAAAGATACGATTTATAATCATCTAGATAGGAATAATATGATTAGGGATAGTCAGCATGGTTTTGTGAAGGGTAGGTCATGCCTCACAAACCTTATCGAGTTCTTTGAGAAGGTGACTGAACAGGTAGACGAGGGTAGAGCAGTTGATGTGGTGTATATGGATTTCAGTAAAGCGTTTGATAAGGTTCCCCACAGTCGGCTATTGCAGAAAATACGGAGGCTGGGGATTGAGGGTGATTTAGAGATGTGGATCAGAAATTGGCTAGTTGAAAGAAGACAGAGAGTGGTAGTTGATGGGAAATGTTCAGAATGGAGTGCAGTTACGAGTGGCGTACCACAAGGATCTGTTCTGGGGCCGTTGCTGTTTGTCATTTTTATAAATGACCTAGAGGAGGGCGCAGAAGGATGGGTGAGTAAATTTGCAGACGACACTAAAGTCGGTGGAGTTGTAGACAGTGCGGAAGGATGTTGCAGGTTACAGAGGGACATAGATAAGCTGCAGAGCTGGGCTGAGAGGTGGCAAATGGAGTTTAATGTGGAGAAGTGTGAGGTGATTCACTTTGGAAAGAATAACAGGAATGCGGAATATTTGGCTAATGGTAAAATTCTTGGTAGTGTGGATGAGCAGAGGGATCTCGGTGTCCATGTACATAGATCCCTGAAAGTTGCCACCCAGGTTGATAGGGTTGTGAAGAAGGCCTATGGTGTGTTGGCCTTTATTGGTAGAGGGATTGAGTTCCGGAGCCATGAGGTCATGATGCAGCTGTACCAAACTCTGGTACGGCCGCATTTGGAGTATTGCGTACAGTTCTGGTCGCCTCATTATAGGAAGGACGTGGAAGCTTTGGAACGGGTGCAGAGGAGATTTACCAGGATGTTGCCTGGTATGGAGGGAAAATCTTATGAGGAAAGGCTGATGGACTTGAGGTTGTTTTCGTTAGAGAGAAGAAGGTTAAGAGGTGACTTAATAGAGGCATACAAAATGATCAGAGGGTTAGATAGGGTGGACAGCGAGAGCCTTCTCCCGCGGATGGAGGTGGCTAGCACGAGGGGACATAGCCTTAAATTGAGGGGTAATAGATATAGGACAGAGGTCAGAGGTGGGTTTTTTACGCAAAGAGTGGTGAGGCCGTGGAATGCCCTACCTGCAACAGTAGTGAACTCGCCAACATTGAGGGCATTTAAAAATTTATTGGACAAGCATATGGATGATAAGGGCATAGTGTAGGTTAGATGGCCTTTAGTTTTTTTTTCCATGTCGGTGCAACATCGAGGGCCGAAGGGCCTGTACTGCGCTGTATCGTTCTATGTTCTATGTTCTATGAAACAGTGTAAAAATCTCTCCCGTTTTCTCTCCTGAAGGTACCTTCTTCTTCCTCAGGTTGACCTGACTTGGTGGGATTAGAAAGGACACCTGGTGTCCTCGGCTGGCATGGGCAAGATGCACAGGAATAGCAGCTTGGATTATGATCTTGCGTCTTGGAATAATGCTTGAACCCGTGGCTTACTAAATCAGGTGAGAGTTTCAAACTGAGCTAAGATGGACTTCTCACCTCCTCCAGTTTGTCCTTCCTCCCACTGCTCTTCAAAACCAAAGCTTGGCATTCTCCAGTCACTACTTTCTGATTCTCTCTTAATCCTTTGAAATTTGACATTTGTCCTGGACTATAGTCCTTGGCCGTTTATGTGATATTCTTGACCAAAATTAAGATGGTAAAGCTATTTGTACCTGTCAGTCAGCAATGCTTACCAAACTCTAAGAAGTTAACACCAAGCTTGGGGGTAACAGTTATGGTGCTTAATTGGTGATCCAGATTATTATTTTTTTTTAATGTATTTTATTACAAACATGTATCAAAACAGGTTACAGTGAATGAACACCCCGGGGAAACATACTTCTCAACAATTAACTATACAGTCTGTACAGATTTTCCCCCTTTTTCACTCTCCCCCACCCTCCCCGCGATGAACAGCCCCTCAAACACGGTTACAAACATCCACTACCTTTCCTCAAACCCCCCTGCTGAGCCCCTTAACTCATACTTTATCTTCTCTAATCGCAGGAAGTCATACAGGTCACCCAATCAAGCCGCTAGCCCCAGTGGCGATGCCGACCGCCACTCCAGCAAAATTCGTCACCGTGCAATCAGAGAGGCGAAGGCCAAGACATCGGCCTTCCTCCTCTCCATGAGCTCCGGCTTCTCTGAAACCCCAAATATCGCCACCAAAGGGTCCGGGTCCACCTCCTCCTCCACTACCCTGGCTAAGACCGCAAACACTCCCGCCCAGAATCTTCCCAATTTTTCGCAACCCCAAAACATGTGCACGTGATTCGCTGGCCCCCGCCCACACCTCTCACACTCATCTGCTACCCCCATCATGGCAAATTGTCAAACTGAATTAATTAACATATTCTATCAATGTCTATTGTAAAAACCTACCTGGTTCACTAGAGTCCCTCAAAGAAGTTAACCTCCTACCCTACACCGCTGATACTTAATGCCATTTTAATTGTTTAGCAACAAACAGAACAAATGAAAAAACAGATATTGGGGAAAAAGTCCATTACTCCTGTGTCATTGACAAATTGGGGACTATTAAATCGATTGATTAAAATCAGGGAGTAAGCTCATTCAGCAGTCTGTAGGAACTACCCTGCAATCTAGGTGAACAAAGTGGGTCTCTCCACTCTGCCACTTGATGAAAAAATAGAACAAACACATTGACAGATAGAGTATGAACACTATTCAAAAGATTATAAACTGGACAGGGTTTGGATCACTGGAACATGAAAATGAAATGAAATGAAAATCGCTTATTGTCACGAGCAGGCTTCAAATGAAGTTACTGTGAAAAGCCCCTAGTCGCCACATTCCGGCGCCTGTTCGGGGAGGCTGTTAACATGAAATGATGGGTTTTAAAGAAAATAACCAAAGGGCTTGCATTTATATAGCCTCTGTCCTGATATCAGCCTGTCTGAACGTGCTTTACAACAGCTAATTTAGAACACTTGAAGTGTAGTTACTGTTGGGCAGAAGGCAGGAGAATGGGGATGAGGATCACATTAGCCATGTTCGAGTGGAGCAGACTCGACGGGACAAATGGCCTAATTCTGCCTTATGGTCTTATGTTGTGGTCAGTTTGTGACTTTGACTTGGCAAATTATCGTTTTTTGGTTGACCGCATAATCTTCCTCCCGTGTCTCCCGCTGTGTGGAGCTGTCCTTTCCTTGTCCTATTCTTATCTATTGAATCACAGGCAGAGGATTACCTGCATTGGCTCCTCTTCCTAATCATAGAACATAGAACAGTACAGCACAGAACAGGCCCTTCGGCCCTCGATGTTGTGCCGAGCAATGATCACCCTAATTAAACCCATGTAACCCATATACCCGTAACCCAACAATCCCCCCATTAACCTTACACTACGGGCAATTTATCATGGCCAATCCACCTAACCCGCACATCTTTGGACTGTGGGAGGAAACCGGAGCACCCGGAGGAAACCCACGCACACACGGGGAGGACGTGCAGACTCCACACAGACAGTGACCCAGCCGGGAATCGAACCTGGGACCCTGGAGCTGCGAAGCATTGATGCTAACCACCATGCTACCGTGAGGCCCCCTTGATGCTGCTCCTGGCATACCCTTTTGCGCTCTTCATTGAACCAAGTTTGGACCCTTGGCTTTATCTCCATGGTAGAGTGAGAGATATTCTGGGCATGAGATTACACAATGTGGTTGAGTACAATTCTTCTGCCTCTGCTGATGACCCACAGCACCTGATTATTGTCTAGTATTAGAACATAGAACATAGAACGATACAGCGCAGTACAGGCCCTTCGGCCCTCGATGTTGCCCGACATGGAAAAAAAAAACTAAAGGCCATCTAACCTACACTATGCCCTTATCATCCATATGCTTGTCCAATAAATTTTTAAATGCCCTCAATGTTGGCGAGTTCACTACTGTTGCAGGTAGGGCATTCCACGGCCTCACCACTCTTTGTGTAAAAAACCCACCTCTGACCTCTGTCCTATATCTATTACCCCTCAATTTAAGGCTATGTCCCCTCGTGCTAGCCACCTCCATCCGCGGGAGAAGGCTCTCGCTGTCCACCCTATCTAACCCTCTGATCATTTTGTATGCCTCTATTAAGTCACCTCTTAACCTTCTTCTCTCTAACGAAAAACAACCTCAAGTCCATCAGCCTTTCCTCATAAGATTTTCCCTCCATACCAGGCAACATCCTGGTAAATCTCCTCTGCACCCGTTCCAAAGCTTCCACGTCCTTCCTATAATGAGGCGACCAGAACTGTACGCAATACTCCAAATGTGGCCGTACCAGAGTTTGGTACAGCTGCATCATGACCTCATGGCTCCGGAACTCAATCCCTCTACCAATAAAGGCCAACACACCATAGGCCTTCTTCACAACCCTATCAACCTGGGTGGCAACTTTCAGGGATCTATGTACATGGACACCGAGATCCCTCTGCTCATCCACACTACCAAGAATTTTACCATTAGCCAAATATTCCGCATTCCTGTTATTCTTTCCAAAGTGAATCACCTCACACTTCTCCACATTAAACTCCATTTGCCACCTCTCAGCCCAGCTCTGCAGCTCATCTATGTCCCTCTGTAACCTGCAACATCCTTCCGCACTGTCTACAACTCCACCGACTTTAGTGTCGTCTGCAAATTTACTCACCCATCCTTCTGCGCCCTCCTCTAGGTCATTTATAAAAATGACAAACAGCAACGGCCCCAGAACAGATCCTTGTGGTACGCCACTCGTAACTGCACTCCATTCTGAACATTTCCCATCAACTACCACTCTCTGTCTTCTTTCAACTAGCCAATTTCTGATCCACATCTCTAAATCACCCTCAATCCCCAGCCTCCGTATTTTCTGCAATAGCCGACCGTGGGGAACCTTATCAAACGCTTTACTGAAATCCATATACACCACATCAACTGCTCTACCCTCGTCTACCTGTTCAGTCACCTTCTCAAAGAACTCGATAAGGTTTGTGAGGCATGACCTACCCTTCATAAAACCATGCTGACTATCCCTAATCATATTATTCCTATCTAGATGATTATAAATCGTATCTTTTTATAATCCTCTCCAAGACTTTACCCACCACAGACGTTAGGCTCACCGGCCTATAGTTACCGGGGTTATCTCTACTCCCCTTCTTGAACAAAGGGACCACATTTGCTATCCTCCAGTCCTCTGGCACTATTCCTGTAGCCAATGATGACCTAAAAATCAAAGCCAAAGGCTCAGCAATCTCTTCCCTGGCTTCCCAGAGAATCCTAGGATAAATCCCATCCGGCCCCGGGGACTTATCTATTTTCACCTTGTCCAGAATTGCCAACACTTCTTCCCTACGCACCTCAATGCCATCTATTCTAATAGCCTGGGTCTCAGCATTCTCCTCCACAATATTATCTTTTTCTTGAGTGAATACTGACGAAAAGTATTCATTTAGTATCTCGCTTATCTAAACCGTCATCTCTGGTGTCCCACAAGGATCTATCCTTGGCTGCAATCCTGCCATTTCCCATTTACCTGCTGCTCCTTGGTGACGGAAATCAACCTCTCTTCATCTACTCACAGTTCCCAATTTGTCAGAATCCAGTTCTGGAGCAGCTGAAATTTCCTTCAACTAAATATTGTGAAGACTGAAGCATTGGGTGCGATTTAACAAAAAAAAACAAGGGTCCAGTTTTGGGTGCATTTAGGGGGGTATTTCTCGGCACCTGCAGTGTCGAGAATGAACTCACGATTAAACAGTCTTTTGTGTCTTTGCTCGGAATGGCCCACCAAGGCCGCACTTAGCTTCATCTGCTGCACTGACGAGCTCAATTCAGCTCGTCAGTGGAGGAAGAGATCAGTGCGCAATTTTTAAATGCCGTGCCAATCTTCCCAATCTGTGGATCCCCCCCACCATGACCTTCAGACACCTTCCAACACCCTTAACTTACCTGGTAGAGGGTCCTCGAGCACCCCCCCCCCCCCCCCTCACCCCACTTCATAAGGGCAGGGCATGCCAGGCCCGATTCCTGGTAGTTCCAAACTGGCACCCTGACACTGCCAGCCTGGCAGTACAACCTGGGCACCATATGGCACACAGGTGGCACTGGCAGGGTGCTAGGCTGACAGTGCGAATGTGCCCAGGTGGCATGGGGGTGTCAGGGTACCACCCTTCCTGGAGCCTGATCACCCTGGGGGCCTCTGATCTCCTTGGGAGACCCCCAGAAGCCATTACACCTGATTCACATTTGTGTAGATGTTTGGATAACTCCAGCGCAAACATTTAAGTTTGCTGAACTGCACACTTAAATATGTAAATTTGAATCCTGCCCATTGAGAGCGGAATCCAGATTCTGACACCTCCAGAGATCTCGATCTCGCGAGGCATCCCGAACATTGTAAAGTGTGCACCTCATCACGTCACCCATACCTGCGCGGTCATTATCTTTTGCCTTCCCTACAAATTCTGTTTCCTAACTAGCGACTCCAAACACCTCTCTGAGCCTAAGCCAGACTGTTCACAGCTTTGACCCAGAGATGAGCTATTGAACACACATCCACTCCAATGTCAAGCATCCCTACCTTCACACTGGTAAGGACATCAAACTTCACCCCAGCTTTAGCTCACCTGCTGGTAAAACGCCCAATACTTAACCAATCCAATGTTCTCCTGGTGGAAGGTGGTTCCACCCAACATCAACTGGAGCTCCTACAAAACTTCACACCAAGAACCGTTCACCAATCATCCTGTGCTCACTGACGGCCGGTCTAGTAATATCTCAACTTGAAAATTCTCATCCATTTTCAAATCCTGCCATGGCCTCGCCATCTCCTGCCCTGAAATCGCCATAATTCTCCAATTCTGACATCCTTTATTTCTTTTTTAAAATAAATTTAGAGTACCCAATTCATTTTTTCCAAATTAAGGGGCAATTTAGCCTGGCCAATCCACCTACCCTGCACATCTTTGGGTTGTGGGGGTGAAACCCACGCAAACATGGGGAGAATGTGCAAACTCCATGTGGGCAGTGACCCAGAGCCGGGATCAAACATGGGACCTCGGCGCCGTGAGGCAGCAGTGCTAACCACTGCGCCGCCATGCTGCCCTTTCCTTTATTTCAATTGCTCCACCACCAGTAGCCCAATCTTGAGCTGCCTAGGTCTCAAGCTCTGATATTCTCTCTACGGGTGGAATTTTCCACTCCCCCGAATGGTATGTTTCATGGCAGCGGGATGCCCAACATTGTCCGGCAGTGGCATCTTCGGGTCCCACTGCTGTAAACATGGTTTTGCGTCGTATGCACCACCCACCGCTGGGGAACCTGCAGAGGGGGTTTGTCATTGGCGGGATCGGAAGATCCCACCAGCGGCAACAGCTGGAAGATTCTGGCCTTTTGTCTCTTTCCTTCTTTAAAACCTGCCTCATAGACAAGCGTTTGGTTATCTGTCCTCTATCTCCCTCTGAATTCTGATCAAACAGATTGGACATTTTTCCACATTAGACGTTAGAGGTACCATGGGCAGGATGCTCTGCCCCGCTGCACTACATTACTGCCTCACCACTCCAGCGGGATTCTCCGTTACGCCGGCCAGTCAATGGGGTTTCCCATTGTGGGGCAGCCCCACGCCATCGGGAAATGCCTGGGCGCCGGCAAAATGGAGCATCCCGACAGCAGAGACCCCCGCCCCATATGTTTTTGTTGTAGTAATGTAGGAAATGTGGCTGTCAATCGGTGTGCAGTAAGGTCCCATAAACAACAATATAATAACGGCATTAGTTGAGGGATAAATAAATATAAACACCCATTAGGAAAGTCAAACAAATTTTAGAATTGTTTTTTTCCCAATCTTTAGTCTCTTGAATTGGCCCAACTTCTTGTCATAGGACACAACGCACTGAGTTAATTCAGGAGTTCACATTGCAGTCAATTAGGTATTCAAAATAATCACATGTCTTTGCTCATGGAATTTCCTTTCACTCTCAGAGAATATCTAAATGTGGGTATGTGTAGATTATATAGACTCTGCAAGGGTTCCAAATTGAACTCGGTAATGGCTGTGACATTACAATGACTGATTCCTCATTAACAGTAACATACAGAAATATATCCAGGGCAGGTACCACAAGATGGTCAGTCCTCCAATTACCTGGAACTGGACTCAGAGGACTCATCGGGTCCACCTTCGATTCAATGGTGATGACTCCTTCTCGCTCTGGGCTCCACCCCTTATCACTCAGTGCCTTGACCTTGAACATGTAAGATTGGTTTGGTATAAGGTCATTGATGATCATGGAATTTTCATTGGGGTCGGTAATGTCAATTGTTTTCACCTCACCTGAAATGTCATGAAACACTGATTAAAGTTTAATTTAATCACATGGTGGCTTGACCAGAATCATAGCTCAATGTCAATCATCCTTTCTCTTCTCATTTGCTCTCTTAACATATGGAGTATTGCTGCTAGCCTTGCATATACTTGTCAGTTACCCAAATTCCTGTTGGCTGTAGTTTGTCCAAAATACTTCTTTCTTCATAGATTCCAGGTTGCCTTGGATTTACACAGCTTCACCTCGGGATTGGGACTCCCCTTTTCCCTAAATGCATGGAGGTGGGAGCATCTTAGAAACTTCAGAGAATTTCTACAGTGCAGAAGGAGGCCATTTGGTTCATCGAGTCTGCACTGACCCTCAAAGTACATCCTACCTAAGCCCACTCCCCTACCCCATCCCCATAACCACAACTAACTTTTGGACACTAAGGGGCAATTTAGCATGGCCAATCCACCTAACCTGCACGTATTTGGACTGTGTGAGGAAACCGGAGCAACCGGAGGATACCCAAGCAGACATGGGGAGAACGTGCAAACTCCACACAGTCACACAAGGCCGGAATGGAACCCGGGTCCCTGGCACTGTGAGGCAGTAGTGCTAACCAATGTGCCACCATGCCACCTCTCATCCCTGGGCACGTGAATGTCTGTTTCTGGCTATATGCTGATCTATTCATCTATGTATATCTCTGAATGTTCCTGTATGCTGGTTCTTTTGTATATATATGGCTGCCTCTGCCAGCATACCAGTCACTCTGAAAACAGCAAATGCTGCTCATACTCAGCATTTCTGACAGCATCTGTGGAGAGAGACAGGATTAAAGTTTCAGATCAAGGACGTTTTTTGAGTCACCCTGTTTGTCTCCATCTCATTTTCTACAAACACATCTGATAACTTCACATTTTTCATCTGTAACGTTAGTGAATTAAGAATCTCCAACTTCCCACCGAACCGTAGTGGGAAACGTTTTAGACATTCAGAGAAGCAGTGAGGCTTAGAGCTCCCGGTAATGACTGTGGGTTCATGGAGTGCAGGGACTCAGCACTGACCTCCTAGAAGAGGCTGGTACGTGATTCGATAGCCCAGGACCTCACGATCACATTGAGGTTTCTGCCAGCTGACTTTCAACGCGGTTGCTCCAAGTGCAGAGAACACAAGGCGAGTTGGAGTGTCTGGGATCCCGGGAGATCTGCTTTCTGCAGGGAAGGCGACAGAGAAATAAATGCAGAGTCTCAAATTAAATGAACATTAAAACACAGGCCAAAGTTCTGCTTTTCATCTAATGTCCTAAAATATTTAGCCAGTTAACCTACGAGGGAACAAGCGGTTCTAGATCTAGTCCTGTGTAATGAGACAGAGTTAATTAATGATCTTATAGTTAGGGATCCTCGCGGAAGGAGCGATCACAATATGGTGGAATTTAAAATACAGATGGAGGGTGAGAAGGTAAAATCAAACACTAGTGTTTTGTGCTTATACAAAGGAGATTACAATGGGATGAGAGAAGAGCTAGCTAAGGTAGACTGGTGAAACAGTTGAGGAACAGTGAAGAACCTTCCAAGCGATTTTTCACAGTGCTCAGCAAAGGTTTATACCAACAAAAAGGAAGGACGGTAGAAAGGGGGAAAATCGACCATGGATATCTAAGGAAATAAGGGAGAGTATCAAATTGAAGGAAAAAGCATACATACAAAATGGCAAAGATTAGTGGGAGACTGGAGGACTGGGAAATCTTTAGGGGGCAACAGAAAGCAACTAAAAAGCTATAAAAAAGAGTATTATGAGAGGAAACTTGCTCAGAATATAAAAACAGACAGTAAAAGTTTCTACAAATATATAAAACAAAAAAGAGTGGCTAAGGTAAATATTGGTCCTTCAGAGGATGAGAAGGGAGATTTAATAATGGGAGATGAGGGAATGGCTGAGGAACTGAACAGGTTTTTTGGGTCGGCCTTCACAGTGGAAGACACAGCAACTGATGGAAATGAGGCTATGAGAGGTGATGACCTTGAGATGATTGCTATCACTAAGGAGGTAGTGATGGGCAAGCTAATGGGGCTGAAGGTAGGCAAGTCTCCTGGCCCTGATGGAATGCATCTCAGAGTGCTAAAAGAGATGGCTAGGGAAATTGCAAATGCACTAGTGATAATTTACCAAAATTCGCTAGATTCTGGGGTGGTCCCGGCGGATTGGAAATTAGTAAACGTGACACCTCTGTTTAAAAAAGGAGGTAGGCAGAGAGCGGGTAATTATAGGCCAGTGAGCTTAACTTCGGTAGTAGGGGAGATGCTGGAATCTATCATCAAGGAAGAAATAGCGAGGCATCTGGATGGAAATTATCCCTTTGCGCAGACGCAACATGAATTCATAAAGGGCAGGCCTAACTAATTTAGTGTAATTTTTGAGGACATTACCAGTGTGGCAGATAATGGGGATCCAATGGATGTGGTATATCTGGATTTCCAAAAAGTTTTTGACAAGGTGCCACACAAAAGGTTGCTGCATAAGTTAAAGATGCATGGCATTAAGGGTAAAGTAGTAGCATGGATAGAGGATTGGTTAATTAATAGAAAGAAAAGAGTGGGGATTAATGGGTGTTTCTCTGGTTGGCAATCAGTCCCTCAGGGATCTGTGTTGGGCCCACAATTGTTCACAATTTACATAGATGATTTGGAGTTCGGGACTGAGTGCAATGCATCCAAGTTTGCAGATGACACTAAGATGAGTGGTAAAGCTAAAAGTGCAGAGGATACCGGATGTCTACAAAGGGATTTGCATAGGCTAAGTGAATAGGCTAGGATCTGGCAGATGGAATACAATGTTGACAAATGTGAGGTTATCCATTTTGGTAGGAATAACAGCAAAAGGGATTATTATTTAAATGGTAAAATATTAACATGCTGCTGTGCAGAGAGACCTGGGTGTGCTAGTGCATGAGTCGCAAAATGTGGTTTACAGGTGCATCAGGTGATTTAAGAAGGCAAATGGAGTTTTGTCCTTCATTGCTAGAGGGATGGAGTTTAAGACTTGGGAGGTTATGCTGCAATTGTATAAGGTGTTAGTGAGGCCCCACCTGAAGTATTGTGTTCAGTTTTGGTCTCCTTACCTGAGAAAGGACGTACTGGCGCTGCAGGGTATGCAGAGGAGATTCACTAGGTTAATCCCAGAGCTGAAGGGGTTGGACTATGAGGAGAGGTTGAGTAAACTGGGACTGTACTCGTTGGAATTTAGAAGGATGCGGGGGAGTTCTTATCGAAACATATAAAATTATGAAGGGAATAGATAGGATAGATGTGGGCAGGTTGTTTCCACTGGTGGGTGAAAGCAGAACTAGGGGGCATAGCCTCAAAATAAGGGGAAGTAGATTTAGGACTGAGGAGGAACTTCTTCACCCAAAGGGTTGTGAATCTAGGGAATTGCCCAGTGAAGCAGTTGAGGCTCCTTCATTGAATGTTTTTAAGATAAAGATAGATAGTTTTTTGAAGAACAAAGGGATTAATGGTTATGGTGTTCGGGCCGGAAAGTGGAGCTGAGTCCACAAAAGATCAGCCATGATCTCATTGAATGGCGGAGCAGACTCGAAGGGCCAGATTGCCTACTCCTGCTCCTAGTTCTTATGTTCTTATGTTAACCAAAGCCAGAAATTCTGCAGTTTCATGACTGAAAAGGGGACATCATCAGCATCTCCATCCATGAAGCTGTTTGCCTTGTCATGCAAATGGGTAAGATGTCATGCAGATCATCTCCACTTGCACTGGATATCCTGGTCAATACTTAGAATCTGGCATTGATAAGTGCATGGCTAACCTTTGTTGCTATCAAGGAAGGTCTGCAGAGAACACTGCCAAGATTGACTGGAATAACCCCTGAGGTTGAATAATGTGTCTCTGCTGGCATGGACCCAGTGGGCCAAATGGCCTCCTGTATCGTAATGACCCTATGATATTCCAAGACTATAATCTGGCAGCAGTGCGTACCTATAAGGTACACAGGACTGAGCGAGCAAGGCAAAAATATAAGATAAGAGAGAAACCAACTAGCCTGAGATAAAAGAATGACCTGTAAATATTCCCCTACAATGAGTTCTGCTCCACAGTACCGCAACATCAATTACAGGAAACAGCTACACACGAGCCTATTTGACCTGGAGAAAGGTCATTATCATTCTCGAATTATCATGCTTTTGAAATGTTGTGCTCACAAAAGGTGAAGGATGTTAGTCCTGGGAAATAGAATAATTCCAATTCAAGCAACCAATTTCAGCATCATACACCATCAGGGCAAGTTCGGTATTGATTACTGCCCCAACCTTTTGGATTAATCTATTTCACTAGTGATCCTATGGCTAGTTAGAGATATTTCTGACATTAAGACATGATGATGAAGTTCCAAAGAGTGTGCAGGTTGGCATATGTAAGGGTCCTTCCTAGTGATTTCCTTTGTTCCTATTTCTTTTATTTTGTTTTTATTGTTTTTGGTCCATGGATCATTAATAGAGACTTACCTTTTAAGTTGAGCAGAGGACGTAAGGAACTCAAAATGTCAAATAGTAAAATAGAACGCTGTATTACAAAGGTTTGTATTTTGGGCAGAAGAACCCAAACTTTATGGCACCCAAGATATTGAAGGGGTTTGTTTCAATTGATTAGCTGGATTGGCCAAGGACAGTATTCTGCCCGGCAACCAAAAGTGATTGGTTCCTGCTAGGGGGGAGTTTTCGGAGAGAACCCAGCAAAAGCCACGGGACCCTCAAGTTGGAAGCAGCTCTCTCTGCTCTGCTGCCGACTGTCTGAAGGCTGACACTTATAGACCATGAAAGAAGATGCTGTCTCTCTCTCTCTCTCTCGAATGCTGGCTGTCTGCTCTTTCTGTGAAAATCATCACAAGCTGATAAAAGATAACATCCATCTGAATGCTTGGACTGAAGAATAAACTAACTGGAATCTGAAACAAAGACTTATTCTTTTGCTTGCATCATTATTTTACACCCCTCGGTGTTTGTTTATCTGTCTGTGTGTGTGTGTATATATAGAGAGCGGGGTGAGTTAAAAGGCAGGGGGTGGGGTGTTAGAGATTAGTTAGCACGGTAGCCTTGTGGATAGCGCAATTGCTTCACAGCTTCAGGGTCCCAGGTTCGATTCCGGCTTGGGTCACTGTCTGTGCGGAGTCTGCACATCCTCCCCGTGTGTGCATGGGTTTCCTCTGGGTGCTCCGGTTTCCTCCCACAGTCCAAAGATGTGCAGGTTAGGTGGATTAGCCATGATAAATTGCCCTGAGTGTCCAAAATTGCCCTTAGTGTTGGGTGGGGTTACTGGGTTATGGGGATAGGGTGGAAGTGTTGACTTTGGGTAGGGTGCTCTTTCCAAGAGCCGGTGCAGACTCGATGGGCCGAATGGCCTCCTTCTGCACTGTAAATTCTATGTAAAGATCTATGTAACCAGTAGCATTTGTTGCCTATAGTAACTGTTAATGGTAAAAGGTTAATTGTGTTTAAATTTACAAACCTGGTGACTGTAGGTATTGGGCAGCTGAAGACCTCGGGTATTTTAAAAATACAAGTTAATTTCAACCGTATTGCGATTCTGGGTCAGGTGGAGCTGGAATTGACAGCGCACTGGCGCAGAGCATCATGACACAAATTATTGACTTTATTGTGCCCAATTTTATCTGACTTCCTTCAAGATAGTTCTTAAAACCTATTTCTGACCAGCCTTTTTGTAATCTGCCCCAAAGTCTCCTTCTTGTGACCTGGTATAGAGTTTGGCTTGTTAACACACTTGTGAAGTGCCTTGGCTTGTTTTACTATGTTAAAAGTGCTATACAAATGCAAGTTGTTATTATTCAGGTTGAACTAGAGGTTGATTTTGAGCTGTGTGTCCATGGATTCTAAGAATTGGGTTGAGATTAACCTGAACCCTAATTCATATTGTCAGCAGAAGAGGTTCACAATGCATTAACCAGAGCAACAATGATAAATACTTGTGCTGTAGACTGTCTGTTTGCTTCTGAAATGAAAGGGAGTTAGGATCAAATCTAGCAGGTTAATGTGTCTTGTATTTCCATGGGGAAGAAGGCGGAAGCACATCTTTGGGTGCTCCAGATTCCAAAGATGCTCAGGTTAAGTGGATTGACCACAATAAATTGCCCCTTAGCGTCCAAATGATTAGGTGGGGGTACTGGGTGACGGGGATAGGGTGGTGACATGGGCTTAAGTAGGGTACTCTTTCCAAGGGCCAGTGCAGACTCAGACTCAATGGGCCGAATGGCCTTCATCTGCACTGTAAATTCTATGGATAGTCAGAGGCTTTTTCCAAGGGTGGAAGTGTCAATTACGAGGGGGCACAGGTTCGAGGTGAGAAGGGGAAAGTTTAAGGGAGATGTGCGGGGTATGTTTTTCACAGAGAGTGGTGAGTGCCTGGAATGCTTTGCCAGAGGATGTTCATAAATTCATAATATATAGGAGCAGAATTAGGCCATTCAGCCCATCGAGTCTGCTCTGCCATTCTATCATGGCTGATATGTTCCTAACCTGCTACCTACAATGTTACTGACCAGCGCCGGCCCTAGGGTTGCTGGCGCCCCGGGCAAGCTGAACTTCAGCGCCCTTGGGGGGGGGGGGGGGCGCAAGGGGGGGGCCGAGGGGGGAGTGAGGGGGGTGGGGCCGAGGGGGGGGGGGGCGAGGGGGGCGGGGCGGACAGAGGGGGGGGGCAGAGGGGGCCGCCCTGGGGGTCAGTTAAACGAAGGACAAAATAAACCTCTCTGTACAATAAAGTAAATTAGCGTGGGCAAGAAAAATGTGATGTATATATACAACTGTTATAAATATGAGAAATGCCAGTAAAAAGATTTTAAAAAAATAAATGAAGTCCTCAGTAGGCGAATGGGCGGTTTTCCCAGCTGAGGACCTGCCTGCCCAAGTGTGAAATTGCATCTAGGTTTGGGTGGGCGGGTTCCCGAGTGGAATCCCATTCATTCATTTCATGCTCCCATCGCTACCCCTCTATCCCACCGCCCCTCCCCGCTCCCATCGGCTCAAATCCGCTTTGGGGGAGTGGAAACCTCTGCCCCATGTATCTAAATCAAAACATTACAGCATGGTATAATAATTGTGAATAAGAAAGAGAGTTTATGGAAGTGTATCTGAAAATGTCTAACCATGTAGAACCATCTCCAGGTTCTCAAGAGCAGTATTTACATCCTCGGATTCAGTACGTCTCCTCCCTCCAATCATCTGCTGTGCGATTGTATAGTTAACTCCTTTCTTTCCATACATTGATGTTTCTGCATAAATAAATATCTATTAGGAATTCAGAAAACGGTACTGGAGCAGTCAGTGTTTTTATTACAGATACTCAAAATGTCCTAACTCTCATCTCCTGAAGATGCTGCCTTTGTGAAATGAAATGAAAATCGCTTATTGTCACGAGTAGGCTTCAATGAAGTTACTGTGAAAAGCCCCTAGTCGCCACATTCCGGCGCCTGTTCGGGGAGGTTGTTACGGGAATCGAACCGTGCTGCTGACCTGCCTTGGTCTGCTTTCAAAGCCAGCGATTTAGCCCTGTGCTAAACAGCCCCAAAATCGCTTATTGTCACGAGTAGGCTTCAATGAAGTTACTGTGAAAAGCCCCTAGTCGCCACATTCCGGCGCCTGTTCGGGGAGGCTGTTACGGGAATCGAACCGTGCTGCCAGCCTGCCTTGGTCTGCTTTCAAAGCCAGCGATTTAGCCCAGTGTGCTAAACAGCCCGTTGTCTGGGATACAGTTTCAGTCTCCACCTAGTGTCCACTCTTTTTGCATGTTTGTGAAACTACCCAACAGATACTAAGCTGCACCTTTCACTAGATGCCAATGCCTGTCCCCTAAATTAGAGTCAATCATGGCCACACTGATGGCAGCCAAACCGCTAGATTAACTAACTCAGCACAGACTATGAATGGCATGGTAGTACAGTGGTTAGCGCTGTTGCTTCACAGCACCAGGGTCCCCAGGTTTGATTCCCACTTGGGTTACTGTCTGTGCGGAGTCTGCGCGTTCTCCCTGTGTCTGCATGGGTTTCCTCCGAGTGCTCCAGTTTCCTCCCACAAGTCCCGAAAGACGTGCTTGTTAGGTGAATTGGGCATTCTGAATTCTCCCTCAGCATACCCGAACAGGCGCCGATGTGCGGCAACTAGGGGATTTTTACAGTAACTTCATTGCAGTGTTACTATAAGCCTACTTGTGACAATAATAAAGATTATTATTCTTGCAGGAACACAAGAACAGGAGGAGGCCATTTAGTTCCTCGAGCCTGTTCTGTTATGCAATTAGATAATTGCTGATATATATCTTAATTCCATTTACCTGCCATGGTTCCGTAACCCTTAAACCCCTTGCCTAACAAAAATCTATCAATATCAGTTTTAAGTTCAGCCTTTTTGGATGAGAGAGTTGCAGATGTCCCCTGTATGTGAGGTGATTCCGGACAACACCCCTGACAGGTCCAGTCCCGTGTTCTGCATTGTACAGCTCCACTCCACATTGGCCAGAACCTCACCAGGAGGCCAATGGGAAGTCCGTCCTGTAGAATATTTGGTGTCACTTTAAAGATCCTAGTTTTAGATATTGTAGATGGGAGGATGAATGAAATGGCGCACTTGGAGATTAATCATAATCAAACCTCATATCAAAAAAGTTACAAAGAGAGCAATTTGACTTGGCCTCAAATTGATTTCTTTCGGCCAGCTCTTCATGGCCCGAGGTCTGAGCTGAGGTCAGTGTCCAGCCTTCTTTGAACTGATGTGCCAGCCAGGGCCTTTTAAATTCGATCTGGCTCCAATGCCAAGACAGCCTGAAGTTAGGACCAGAGTGTGTGGGTGTAGGGGTGGATGGAGAGGCAGACAAGGGGGAGAGGTGAGGGTGAGAGGGAGAGGTGAGGGGGTGAGGACGAGGGGAAAGGTGAGGATGAGGGGATAGGTGAGGACGAGGGATCGGCGAGGATGAGGGAAGAGGCAAGGGGGAGTGTGAAGGAAAGGTGAAGGCGGGGAGGGGGCGAGGTGAGGGGGAAGGACGAGGACAAGGGGGAATGTGAAGGAAAGGTGAAGGCGGGGGAGGGGACGGACGAGGGGGAGGATAAGGGGGAAGGTGATGATTAGTTAACTGTGACCACAACATGTGGTTGGAACCAATCCTGCTCCATCCGATTTCACAAAATTATAACTTTGAAAACCTCTTGTTGCCCATTGTTTGGAACAGGATGAATTGAAATGCAATTGCCTCAGATAGGGGGCGGTATGAAATGTGCTGAGAGAATGAGAGGAAGGGCATAGAAACCTCTGAAAATAACAAAGGTCAAACCACTGTGTGAAAGTGTGAAGTGGTACCTCACACTCATTCCGCAGGTGGTGACTGACACCTCACACTGGCGTAGTGTGGAGGAGGGAAGGGGATCACAGACCAAAGGAAGTTCAGAGCTGAGAGGTTGAAGTGACTGTTCAATAATATCCATCTCCGTGAGTTACAAGCAAGAGGAAAAAAGTTTTCAACACACAGTGAATTACACAGTGGCTCATACTGACCCAATCCTGACATCATATTTGTGTGTGTCTCCAAGGAGCCACCCGTCATCCTAGAGTATTGCCCGCCGTGAGTGGTGGTTGTGCTCCGATTGAGGGTGCTGTTGGCACTTCCAGGGAATAGAGAGCTCATCTCCCATTTCCCATTAATCTGCATGTCTGTGGGAGAGGAGAAATGAAATATGTTCAGTAAATCAACCCATAAATTCTACCCAACAGAGGGCCCCAGCAACTTGCCACCCAGCACTGGGCATCAAAGCCACACCACCCAGGTATCGGCACCACTGTACTTGGGTACCGGCATCGCCACCCAGGTACCAGCATTACTCCACCAGGTTACCAGCCATCTTTGCCCGGTACCAGCAAACCTTGACCCATTAACATTCAACATACTTTGGGTGTCAGCACTATGATGCAAAGTGAAAATTACCAATTCATTTGGTAAACACTGGACTAACCCCCTTTCTCAACTTAACAAAAATGTATTCTCAAGAAAGTATCTGCATTTTGGTGTTTCAGGATCAGGACTTGCTGTTGTATTGGGAGATGGTGTCGCTGGATTCGTGTATTTGGGAGGAAGGATTATGTTGGATTTGGGGGGCTAAGAAGGAGGAAGAGATACAGTGGGGAAGAGCAGTGCGAGGAAGCGCAGACCTTCTGATTTTAGAGGCAGTAGTTCATGAGTTGGAAACACACTTCTGAGATTGGGAAACATCAATCAAACCATCAATCTTCTTGCAGTCAGTAGAGAGAGAGAGAGAAAAAGGCAAGGAAATTCAACAACTGGGACCACTTTATACTGGGCCAGAGAGCAGAATGATTGGTTCACAGACCACATGGGTTGAGGCTGGAAATCATGCTGAATGAAGTGCTTACTATACGCACTGCTCAAGATCACCCCATTCAGCTCTCATCACATCCTTCTCTGCAAGCTCTACATTTTGTAAATTTATTCATGGGATGTGTGTGATGCTGGCAAGGCCAGAATTCATTGTCCATCCTAATTACCCTTGAGAAGAAGAACAAAGAACAAAGAAAATTACAGCACAGGAACAGGCCCTTCGGCCCTCCCAGCCTGCGCCGATCCAGATCCTGTATCTAAACCTGTCTCCTATTTTCCCTCTGTTCCCGCCCGTTCATATACCTGTCTAGATGCCTCCTAAATGATGCTATCATGCCCGCCTCTACCACCTCCGCTGGCAAAGCATTCCAGGCACCCACCACCCTCTGCGTAAAAAAATGTCCACGCACATCTCCCTTAAACTTTCCCCCTCTCACCTTGAAATCGTGACCCCTTGTAACTGACACCCCCATTCTTGGGAAAAGCTTGTTGCTATCCACCCTGTCCATACCTCTCATAATTTTGCAGACCTCAATCAGGTCTCCCCTCAACCTCCGTCTTTCCAACAAAAACAATCCTAATCTACTCAACCTTTCTTCATAGCTAGCACCCTCCATACCAGGCAACATCCTGGTGAACCTCCTCTGCACCCTCTCTAAAGCATCCACATCCTTCTGGTAATGTGGCGACCAGAACTGCACGCAGTATTCCAAATGTGGCCTAACCAAAGTCCTATACAACTGTAACATGACCTGCTGACTCTTGTACTCAATACCCCGTCCGATGAAGGCAAGCATGCTGTATGCCTTCTTTACCACTCTATCGACCTGTGTTGCCACCTTCAGGGTACAATGGACCTGAACTCCCAGATCTCTCTGTACATCAATTTTCCCCAGGACCCTTCCATTGACCATATAGTCCGCTCTTGAATTTGATCTTCCAAAATGCATCACCTCGCATTTGCCTGGATTGAACTCCATCTGCCATTTCTCTGCCCAACTCTCCAATCTATCTATATTTTGTTGTATTCTCTGACAGTCCTCCTCGCTATCTGCAAATCTAAGAAGGTGGTGGTGAGCCACCTTCTTGACCTGCTTCAGTCCATGTGGTCTGGGTACACTCATGGTGCTGTTAGGGAGGGAATTTGAGGATTTTGACCCAGCGACTATAGGAACAGCGGTATATTTCCAAGTCAAGGTATTGCAGCTTGGAGATATTCACTTGCAGGTGATGCTGTTTCTAATGCACCTGCTGACCTTGCCCTTCTAAGGTGGTAGGTGTTGCAGGTTTGGAAAGTGCTGACAAATAAACCTCGCACACATCTAGCCACCACTGGATCCTGAGGTGGAGCCTGCATCACCAGAAAGAAAAGTAAAGAAAGAGAGAACTTGCATTTATTTGCACCCCTTTCAGAACCTCAGGACTTCCCAAAGAACTTTAAGCTAATAAAGCACTTCTGAAGCGTAGTTACTTGTAATGCAGCAAGTGTAGGACAGCTTCAGCAAGGTGTAGAATAACCACTATATAAACTCCTTTAGTCTGGCAAACACACCTGAGTGATAGAGAGCAGAAGGTCTGATCACCACATGCCAATGCTTATTCAAATACATTCCTGGGAATAGACTTCCAATTCACAAGTTGTTAAATATTTTACAACTGTTTTGAGCTGGTTCCTTACATGTATTGTCAAGTATGTATTCAGAGGACGGAGCCCATTTGAATCTCAAATTCTCTCGGGTGAATTTGACTCTCCCCGATCAGTGAGAAAGGATGTGGGAGTGACTCTATTCCCCACCGTGATTCCCCATTTTCTGGGACAGATGGCGTACATGAATCTCCTGCATGCACCACCATGGGGAAACAGTTGGAAGCTCCAAGGCAAGTTAAAAACCCGATCAGGGCCAGAGGGGTGGGAGTACTTCTCTGGGCCACACACGCAGAGTCCGGGACTCTACTGCCCTGGGTTAACCCACTCCCGTGCAGCTACTCGATCCTTGCAACAGTTTCCCCCACCTCCACCCTCCACTCTGTTAACTTACCTTTCTGCCACAAGATGACCAGCTGCCTCTCCTCTGGGCGGTTAGACTGTTGTTACTTTCCCCCTGAGACAGACACACAGCTGTCTGGTGCCAGTTAAAGATTACCAACCAGGAACCTCCACGTCTGATTGCCGTCCAAGGAGTTGAATTCAGCCCTTTTGTCCGACACCTTTCATTCAGATGAGACCTCAGTTCCCACCTCCCAGAGATTCTGTATGCCGCTTACACTCTGGAAGCAGCAGTAGCAAGGATGAGGGGCGGCTCTTGTATTTTGTCATTAATACTAACTGACATCTGACTCCTGTCCGCATGCATGAAGAGCTAACAGACCCTTGACCCACCCTCTGCATGTATCTCTGTTCAGTTAATGGGCGTGTATTCAGCAAGGGCAGGAGGCTACTCAAAGGCAGAAGGTTTCTCAGACTGAGGAGATTGCCCAGAAACACAAGTATGTTAATGAAAGAAGCATTGTGAGATCTTCACCTTGACCTTCCCGTGGTTGGGGCGTAGCTCTCCTCCTCATGGTGTCTGAATACTCAGTGTCTTCGGAGAGGAGGCTCTCAATGTCTGAGGAAGCCCGCGTCAGGGAAGAACTAGAGGAAAGGCGGGGTATCACTTCCACCGGTAATTTCCACGTTACCTTCCGCCCATCGAAATCATCGCCCAGCAGTCGGATATGCTTCCATTTGGAGCCTTTCAGAACAAGTTAATGACTCGTGTTGGTATTTAGTGCCAGAAAACGGTTCAGCATTAGCCGAGCACAGCCACACTGACAAGCCCTACCCTATCTATTTCCGATGGGAGGCACTGAAGGACACAGATGGAACAGAGAGAGGCAGCCTAACCACTACACTTGGCTGCGTGCATGGCATCCATACACACATGTATCTAAACGCACATGAATGAATGCATATACATGCCTGTACACACGCATGCATACCTTTATACACACAAATGACCCCCAGCAATACAGATTTATAAAGGATTTATAGTTAATCTGAGGGAGAGAATGATGACTGAGGGAATCCATCTACTTTACATATAGAGTAATATGTTGCCTATTTTCAAACAAATCAAAGCCAGGTAACTACTGTAATAGCGACAACAAATGCTGGAAATATTCATCAGGTCCAGCAGCATCTGTTGAGAGAGAAACAAAAATGAAAGGTCACCAACCTGAAAGGTTAACATTGCTTCTCTCTCCACCGCTGTTGCTAGACCTCCTGCTGAGTATTTCCAGCATTTGAGTTCAGGTTTTCAACATTCAAAGTATTTTGCTTTTGTGCTAAGAAACTACTCAACCCAGTTGACTTGTTTAAATTTGTTGTAAATTAATAACCGATTACCTAAAATTATTTATCGGAATAAAAACGGTAGAATTGCTGCGGTCTCACCAATCATAAGGAGAAAGACCGGGGCATATATAAGACCCGAGTTAGAAGGGTGGAGGAACCAATCAGGGTCATAGAGCTGGAGGAATTTATAGAGGAGAATGAAGCAAAGCGATAAAGGAGTTTAAAGGTGAGGGTTTTCAAGTCAACGTGCTCAGGGATGGAGTGGGTTTTCTCACACTCTGATGTAAAATAAACTAAAACACTAAGAAAAGAAAAAGAGACATAAATCACGGACAGACCCAAATGTGTTCTAAAATTGTTAACAACAGAAGACAGTCAAAGAACAGGCAGGTCTATTGAATGTAAATTGAGTAAAATGCCCCAGGCTGTCAGGCGTTGGACAGGGGATATAGATTCTTCCCATTTGTTCTCACAAAAGACTGGAAACAAATCATAGCCAAAGTAAATGGACAGAGCAATCCTGGCCTCAAGTCAAAATTAATAAGGAACGTTTGAAATCGAAACAAGAAGCATTAAACACACACACGGCTCCTGGACAAGTTAGGATACAGCCTAGAACCCTCGAGAGATTAGAGTTCTGGTTATGTTTAAGCTCCAGAAGTGCCTAACGGCTGACATTTGGAGGAAGACGGACTCTCCATTACAAAGGGAATGAGACCAAGCCTCGGGTCAACAGATTCATTAGACCCAAATCCAGAGTGGGAAAATTCTGGAGGGCTTTCTAAAGTGAGCAGTCAATGAAGATTCAAAGAGCAAAGATGTCATTGGCAGCAACTGGGTATGGGAGCAATGGATCCTGTAATACAAACCTATGGGAAATTTTGGAGCGGCACAGTGAGCTCACAGGGAGTGTATTTATATCAGTTTATGTAAATTTAGAAAAGCCATTTGACAAAGTTCCTCATAAGCAGGGAAAGTTGTTGCTCACGGCAGATTGTTTAAACGGATTGAGAATTAGTTTAGCATACACAATATAAGAAGTGACCACACTTCAAAAGGTAATACCTCGGACATTGAGTGCTTTGGGATGTCCCCAGGGAGGCGGTAGGGGGCGATATTAATCGATATTTTAACAGCAGAATAGAAGACTTGATAAAAAGGAAGGTATTTATACTGAGAAACAATAGTGAAAGGCATTCTCTGAGGATCTGGTCTGGGAGGACTGTGCTTAAATTGTTTGTGAATGCTATTAGAATGTGGAATCTGTAGCAATTATTACATTTTCATAATACACAAACCTCTGTGCACAAGCAATAAGTAGGAAAAATGACCAATACCTTTGGAGATATTTGGACGGATATAAGTGAAACTTAAATCTGACTATTAGGATTCTAAAGTGGAGAAATGCAGTGTATTAATAGTAAATTCTAACAATGAAGAGTATCCAAAAAGGGAAGATTATTTATTATTGCTTAAAATAGGAAAGGTACAAATGCCAAGTGGTAGGGATGTCCATGATTAAAATCATGTTTGTAAGAGCTGGTAATGCGCCATCATACCTGTCTCATCAGAAGTGCTGGGTCTGGGCGATCGCAGTACATCTGTGCTGTACATCAGGAAATTCTCATACTCATCATGTGCCTCCGCATCAATAATGGGAATATCTGGGATGATGGGAACTGCAGATGGCAGACAGAGACATTAAATGCTGCACTTTGGCAAAGACATTCAACATGATTGGCCAGTGCCACAAGCTGTTAGACAATTTCTCATTTACTTTTAAAACAGACAAGCTGCCAAACACAGCTTTGAATCTTAAGATGTATGAACATAGAACATAGAACAGTACAGCACAGAACAGGCCCTTCGGCCCTCGATGTTGTGCCGAGCATTGTCCAAAACCAAGATCAAGCTATCCCACTCCCTGTCAAGCTATCCCACACCCTGTATTTTCAGAACAATTAGCATCAGACGATTCAGTGCAAAGTATTAGACGGACTTACAGCATAGAAATAAGCCATTTGGCTCAACTGGCTCTAGGTGGTGTCCATTCACCACACAAGCCTCCTTCTACCTAACTTCATTGCATTCTACAGTATAACCTCCTAAATCTTTCTCCCTGCCACGCTGATCTATTGGTGTGAAGCTTTCATTCCTTAGGCATAGTTAAAAGTAGTGATCTGAGTTCGTCATTGGACTGAAGGGGCAGACAGAAAGTTCTCAACTCTCATTGAGTTCTCATCTCATGTTTCCGATCATCTTTTCTCCTATTCTCTCTGGCTAAGGAATTTGGAAGTTGTTTCTTGCAGATTATCCAAGGACTATCCAATATCCAAATTCATCGTGAAAACCATTAATTAAAATGGTAAGCCCTGTTGTTTTAATAGATGCCTTTTACAGGTGTCATGAAAGGTGGGATAGCACCAATCTCTCCAGTTATCTGGTGCTGCAGAGCAACAGAATGAATGCCAGCATGGTGAGTACTCAGTAAAGGGAGCTGGACAATTTCTGACGGTGGGGATGTCCAAATGTCTAGCAAGCAGGTGCAGACATGTCTCCCAGATATTGCCACTTGTTTAAAGGAGGAAACCTTTCTTGGAGCTTTTTCTGCTGTTACATGCACAGAAACCCCATTAGCACAGATAAAGAGCATTTCCACAAAACTGCCAAAGGAAACTCTTGAAGTTCACACCCGCAAATCAAATTTCAAGGAAAAGGGACAATTAAAGAGAAGTTTCACAAATAGGAGAACCAAAATGATGAATGCCTTTAGACAGCTTCAGAGGGAATTTCAACCACTCAGAGCTGAAGGGCAAGAAAAGTAGGAAGAGATAGACAAAAAAAGGATAAGAGAGCATATTCAAGAGGTAGGTGCAAGTCTGCTGGCAAGTAATGGGATAGTCCAACGCTTGATCGATGATCACTGAAGTCAAAGTGATGCTGCACATATCATTGCGAAAACTGTGGTCCTTAGTCCTCTGTTCCACTCTGCAACATCATCCCCTACAAGGAGGTGTACTTTATTGTCATTGCTTATGCCAACGTATTCTGTATGGTAGACACAGTGGTCCTTGTATCAGATGGCACAGCTTCATATTAGACTCGGAAAAGACAGCTAACAATTGTCAGGTGGATGCCAGGATCTGAAGAATTGGCCGTGATACCTTGGCAGACATACCTTACTCACACAGTATCATGGAGAGTAAACACACTGTGGCCAGACTGTTTCCAAGGAAGCTTTCAGCATTAGTCAGTCGGGCATTCACATCACTGAATGATGCCATAGGGGTTGATTGCTCCTGCTCCCTTTGGGCTTGAGAGTCTCCAGCTGCCCTCATTTTCAGGCACCATGAAAGATATTCATCCCTTTCTGCAGATGTGCTTGTGCAGGGAGAGGGTGTTGGGTGAAGAGCAGCTCATACAGACTGGATCTCCTCCCAGAGATATAAGATGGGGGAATTTCCATTGGCAACCTCATTGACATTAATAGGGGAAATCAGGAATAAACTATTTACATTATTTGGTATAATGATTATGAGACAATTGCTAACAAGGAAATAGATAATAAAAACAACTAAAATATCCTTCATTTTATACTAGTATCCTTTCCATGACCTCCAGATTACCAGATATTGCCTAACAACCTTCAATGGTTAAATAACATCCTGCCAGACAATCAGCAGGGTAGCAGAACATAGGAATAGCCAGAGGTATATTCCGTACCTGCACCTACTCGCCCCTCCACCCCCTATCTGTTAATATTAAAATGGGGCGCCTGTCAGTTTGAGTCAGATATTTCTATTGCTGTTCCTGCCCACCAAGAAAAATGGGGGGGGGGGGGGGGGGGGGGGGGGGGGGGGGGGGGCTGTAACCTTCACAACGTCACTGGAAGAACTTCTGCATGGCAAATCATGTGGCATTCATGAGGAAATTATGACTCTCCTCTCACTGCATCTCATTGTAAGTTGAAGAACCTCAAACTCATTGTTACGCATTCTTTGAGAAGATCTTGCTTAATTAATTTGTATTTTTTTTTCACTACTTCAAATTGATATCCCCGGTTGCCTGTCCCTGACCTGTTTCTGCAGTAGTGTTTCCTTATTATTTCCACTCACTACTCTAAATCCCTCAAAGCGTTTAACTCTAGACTATAGAGATACCGTTCCTTAATGGGCCCTCACAGCTCATAACCTTTCCACTAAATATGTGTAGGGGGATCTGTAAATGGGCGTAGTCTGTGAAAAGAAAAGGGTGCAGATGCAAGTAGCTCAAGGATGATCCATTGGATGGAAAAGCAAAGGTTATGAGAGGGTGCAAAGGTTAGAGGTGAGATGGGCTCACCCTCCTAAGTTATATCAAGGCAGATCTATGTGAGGAGATCTTTTCTGGAGAATATTGGACTTGTGTAACAGGATGCAGGCTCGTGGGTGATGATTTAGTGAATTCCTTCAGGTGAGAGCTGAATCTGTTTCTGGCTGAGGGCTGACATTACATCATGTACGAGGCAGAAACCAGGTAATGTTAATCAGTGATCTACTGGTCTGGTGTTCATTGCCTAAAGGGGGTAAGAGTGAACTCTTCCTTATTCATTTCCTAATTGACCTGAGCTTTCCCTATTTTTTCATGTTTCCCCGAGAGATTATATTCTGCTTGGGATAGGGAGTATAAGGCATCACAAGAAGTGTCTGTCTCAATAGATCTTTTCCTTACTGTTTGTAAGTGATTTTCCCACTATATGTGCTAACTCCTTGGCTGTCTGTTTAACTCTCTATATGAGACTTTCTGCAAGTTCTTGATGATGCATCACTCACTGGACATTGGGCGTTTTGGCTGTGTGGAGAGGTTCATCGTGGCTTCTCGGACAGGTCCCCAGCCAGCACCATTCTTGGCTCGTACCGTGTACTGATATGGCTGCTCTTCTTTCAAATTCTCAATCATTATCATCCTCTTCTTTGGTTTGTTGATTTTCACCACTTTTTTTGGTCCAATGGGTTCTGTGAGAAACATGCACAGCAAACAAAACAATCAGAAAGATAAATGCACTATCTCGTCTTCCTGCTCAGTGATTAAGAACTCTCTCTTAACATTGGTGAAAATGTGCAAAGCTCAGACTTACTCATCACTAAGCACCTAGAAATTTTGGGGCGTATCCACTTTTGGGTATGTGCAGGGAGAGAGCGCAGGGTCCATGGCTAGGATGGTGGGCCTGAACTTCCCCTGCCTGATATTGGACCATGGGCAGAAAGAGCTTTGCGGCTAGGAGGAGGCCAAAATTTGACCACTGTTTGCGTTAGAGTGGAAGTGAAACCAGAAGAGGGGTGGAGGGGAGGTCAGTGGGAATGGGTGTTTCAGATAGACAGTGGAAGAGAGAGATCATGTGGTGATTTCTATCCAGACAGTTTCTCTGCTTTGAGAGATACTCACTATTCTCATCAGTCACCACTGTATACGTGACTTCGTACTCTGTGATCTCCCCATTGGCTTCTGAAGGTTCGGCCCAACTCAATTGCGTCACAGTTGGTGAAATGACATTGAACGCCAATCGTCCAGGCTCATTTGGTACTAAGAGGTGGGAATAAGAACATTGATGTTAGTTTTCCTCATATTGCCTTGTCGGCATCAAGAGAAAGTCACCTGATAATCTGCCCAGGCTGATAACAACAGGACGTCAGAGAAGCAGTCAATTCTAGTACAAATACCAGGCTCAATACCCACTAATATTCAGGCTGAAATGCTGTACACTAGAGTTCCAAAATAGAAATATTGAACTTGTATGTTTCAGAAGGAGGCCATTCAGCCCATTGTGTCTATGGTCGCATATAAAGTTACCCAGGTTATTTCCACTTCCAGCCCTTAGTCCATAGCCCTGAAGGTCACAGCATTCAAATGCATGACCGAGTACATTTCAAATGCCTCTACCACTCTTTCAGGTAGAAAGTTTCAGATTCTGACCTGTCTCTGGGTGAAAAATCTTCTCCTCCACTCCACTCTAAAACTCCTACCAATTGCTTTCAATGAACCCCACCCCCCCTTGTTTATTGACCTTTTGGCTAAAGAACAAAGAACAAAGAAAATTACAGCACAGGAACAGGCCCTTCGGCCCTCCCAGCCTGCGCCGATCCAGATCCTTTATCTAAACCTGTCTCCTATTTTCTAAGGTCTACTTCCCTCTGTTGCCGCCCGTTCGTATACCTGTCGAGATGCCTCTTAAATTATGCTGTCGTGCCCGCCTCTACCACCTCCGCTGGTAAAGCGTTCCAGGCACCCACCACCCTCTGCGTAAAAAACTTTCCACGCACATCTCCCTTAAACTTTCCCCCTCTCACCTTGAAATTGTGACCCCTTGTAACTGACACCCACACTCTTGGAAAAAGCTTGTTGCTATCCACCCTTCCATACCTCTCATAATTTTGTATACCTCAATCAGGTCCCCCCTCAACCTCTGTCTTTCCAACGAAAACAATCCTAATCTACTCAAACTTTCTTCGTAGCTAGCACCCTCCATACCAGGCAACATCCTGGTGAACCTCCTCTGCACCCTCTCCAAAGCATCCACATCCTTCTGGTAATGTGGCGACCAGAACTGCATGCAGTATTCCAAATGTGGCCTAACCAAAGTCCTATACAACTGTAACGTGACCTGCCTACTCTTGTACTCAATGCCCTGTCCGATGAAGCCATGCATGCTGTATGCCTTCTTTTTTTAAAAAAAGTTTTTTTATTGAGTTTTCATATTTTACATACAACATATTACAAATTATTAGAGAAAAAAAAAACACACAAAAATTAACATGTACATTTACAGGTAAGCATCTTCATAATAACAATTGTGGCCGCCCCCTTTAGCTGGCATACATATTTTACATTCCCCAATATGGCCGAGGCACATGTTTATAGGCATTTATTTATAGGTTGGTTTTGGACCTTAGCTTGCCATTAAACCCCCATGTATGCCTTCTTGACCACTCTATCAACCTGCATTGCCACCTTCGGGGTACAATGGACCTGAACTCCCAGATCTCTCTGTACATCAATTTTCCCCAGGACCCTTCCATTGACCATATAGTCCGCTCTTGAATTTGATCTTCCAAAATGCATCACCTCGCATTTGCCTGGATTGAACTCCATCTGCCATTTCTCTGCCCAATTCTCCAATCTATCTATATTTTGTTGTATTCTCTGACAGTCCTCCTCGCTATCTGCAACTCCACCAATCTTAGTATCATCTGCAAACTTGCTAATCAGACCACCTATACCTTCCTCCAGGTCATTTATGTAGATCACAAACAACAGTGGTCCGAGCACGGATCCCTATGGAACACCACTAGTCACCCTTCTCCATTTTGAGACATTCCCTTCCACCACTACTCTCTGTCTCCTGTTGCCCAGCCAGTTCTTTATCCATCTAGCTAGTACACCCTGAACCCCATACGACTTCACTTTTTCCATCAACCTGCCATGGGAAACCTTATCAAACGCCTTACTAAAGTCCATGTATATGACATCTACAGCCCTTCCCTGATCAATTAACTTTGTCACTTCCTCAAAGAATTCTATTAGGTTTGTAAGACATGACCTTCCCTGCACAAAACCATGCTGCCTATCACTGATAAGTCTATTTTCTTCCAGATGTGAATAGATCCTATCCCTCAGTATCTTCTCCAACAGTTTGCCTACCACTGACGTCAAGCTCACAGGTCTGTAATTCCCTGGATTTTCCCTGCTACCTTTCTTAAACAAAGAGACGACATTAGCAATTCTCCAGTCCCGGAGGGACCTCACCCGTGCTCAAGGATGCTGCAAAGATATCTGTTAAGGCCCCGGCTATTTCGACCCTCGCTTCCCTCAGTAACCTGGGATAGATCCCATCCGGTCCTGGGGACTTGCCCACCTTAATATGTTTTAGAATACACAAAACTTCCCCTTTCCGTATGACAACTTGACCTAGAGTATTTAAACATCCATCCCTAGCCTCAACATCCATCTTGTCCCTCTCCTTTGTGAATACCAATGCAAAGTACTCATTAAGAATCTCACCTATTTCCTCTGAGTCCACGCATAAATTCCCTCTCTTGTCTTTGAGTGGGCTAATCCTGTCCCTAGTTACCCTCTTGCTCCTTACATACGAATAAAAGGCTTTGGGATTTTCCTTAACCCTGTTAGCGAAAGGTATTTCATGACCCCTTTTAGCCCTTTTTATTGCACGTTTGAGATTCGTCCTACTTTCCCGATATTCTTCCAAAGCTTCATCAGTTTTGAGTCGCCTCGATCTTACATCTGCTTCCTTTTTCATTTTAGCTAGTCTCACAATTTCACCCGTCATCCATGGTTCCCTAATCTTGCCATTTCTATTTCTCATTTTCACAGGAACATGTCTCTCCTGCACTCTAATCAACCTTTCCTTAAAAGACTCCCACATTTCAAATGTGGATTAACCCTTAAACAGCTGCTCCCAATCCACATTCCCTAGCTCCTGCCGAATTTTGTTATACTCTGCCTTTCCCCAATTTAGCACTCTTCCTTTCGGACCACTCTTGCCCTTGTCCATGAGTATTCTAAAACTTACGGAATTGTGATCGCTATTCCCAAAGTAATCACCGACTGTAACATCAACCACCTGGCCGGGATCATTCCCCAATACCAGGTCCAGTATGGCCCCTTCCCGAGTTGGACTATTTACATACTGCTCTAAAAAACTCTCCTGGATGCTCCTTACAAACTCTGCTCCATCTACGCCTCCAACACTACACGAATCCCATTCAATGTTGGGGAAGTTAAAATCTCCCACCACAACCACCCTATTGCTCCTACATTTTTCTATAATCTGTCTGTACCTCTACTTCATGCTCACTTTTGGGAGGCCTGTAGTAAAGTCCCAACAATGTTACTGCACCCTTCCTATTTCTTAGCTCCACTCATATTGCCTCAGTGCTCGAATCCTCCATCGTGCCCTCCTTAATCACAGCTGGGATATCATCTCTGACGAGTAATGCAACTCCTCCACCCCTTCTACATCCCTCTCTATCCCTCCTGAAGCATCTATACCCTGGGATATTCAGTTGCCAGTCCTGCCCTTCCCTCAACCAAGTCTCAGTAATACCAATATCATCATATCATATAATATCATATAATATCAGGCAGGTTGTTTCCACTGGCGGGTGACAGCAGAACTAGGGGGCATAGCCTCAAAATAAGGGGAAGTAGATTTAGGACTGAGTTTAGGAGGAACTTCTTCACCCAAAGGGTTGTGAATCTATGGAATTCCTTGCCCAGTGAAGCAGTTGAGGCTCCTTCATTACATGTTTTTAAGGTAAAGATAGATAGTTTTTTGACGAATAAAGGGATTAAGGGTTATGGTGTTCGGGCCGGAAAGTGGAGCTGAGTCCACAAAAGATCAGCCATGATCTAATTGAATGGCGGAGCAGGCTCGAGGGGCCAGATGGCCTACTCCTGCTCCTAGTTCTTATGTTCTTATGTTCTTATATTCCCAGGTACTGATCCAAGCCCTAAGTTCATCTGCCTTACCTGCTACACTTCTCGCATTAAAACAAATGCACGACAGACCACCTGTCCCTTTGCGTTCATCATCTCTTCCCTGTCGACTCTTCCCCTTGGTCACATGGAGTTTATTATCTCGTACCTTACCGGCTTTTGTTGCTGCTTCTTTACTGACCTCTAACTTCCTAATCTGGTTCCCATCCCCCTGCCACATTAGTTTAAAACCTCCCCAACAGTGTTAGCAAAAGCACACCCTAGGACATTGGTTCCAGTCCTGCCCAGGTGTAGACCATCCGGTTTGTAATGGTCCCACCACCCCTAGAACCGGTTCCAATATCCCAAAAATCTGAACTCCTCCCTCCTGCACCATCTCTCAAGCCACGTATTCATACTGACTATTCTTGAATTTCTACTCTGACTGTCCCGTGGCACTGGTAGCAATCCTGAGATTACTACCTTTGAGGTCCTACTTTTTAACTTATCTCCTAACTCCCTAAATTCTGATTGTAGGACCTCATCCCTGTTTTTACCTATATCGTTGGTGCCTATATGCACCACGACAACTGGCTGTTCACCCTCCCCCTTCAGTATGTCCTGCAGCCGATCGGAGACACCCCTGACCCAAGCACCCGGGAGGCAACATACCATTCGGGAGTCTCGTTGTCGACCACAAAAACACCTGTCTACTCCCTTTACAATTGAATCCCCTATGATTATAGCCCTGCCAGTCTTTTTCCCGCCCTTCTGTGCAGCAGAGCCAGCCACGGTGCCATGAGCCTGGCTACTACTGCCTTCCCCTGGTGAGTCATCTCCCCCAACAGTATCCAAAACGGTATACCTGTTTTGGAGGGATATGACCGCAGGGGACACCTGCACTGCCTTCCTGCTCTTTCTCTGCCTTTTGGTCACCCATTCCCTGTCTCCCTCACCAATCCTAATCTGCGTTGTGACCAACTCACTGAACGTGCTATCCACGACCTCCTCAGCATCGCGGATTCTCCAAAGTGAGTCCATCCGCAGCTCCAGAGCCGTCATGCGGTCTAACAGGCACTGCAGCTGGACACACTTCGCGCACATGAAGGAGTCAGGGGCATCGGCCGCGTCCCTGAACTCCCACATTGAGCACGAGGAGCATAACACGGGTCTGGGATCTCCTGCCATTTTTACCCTTTACCTTAACTGACTACAAACTATACTATCAAATAATTAATAAGTGAAAGGAACAAAGATTTTACTTACCAATCACAATACTTACCAACGCACGAAGAGTTAAATTTCTCCCAGCTGCTGCTAATTGGAGCACTTTCCTTACCAGCCAATCAGATCTCTGCTTTGCTGTGATGTCGCTCTTTCAGATAAGTTTTTAAAGTTTTAAAGAGGTAAACGTACCTTCCCAAAGACCCCTCGCCACTGCTCCCGCCGAGAATCTGATGTCCGCTGCTCCTTTTCAACACAGTCTTTTTTTTTGGTTAGAGGAGGAGGGCGGGTGGGAGACACTAAACGTGTAGTGTCTCGGGTTTAGCCGCTGCCCAAATATATCAAGTCACTCACCTTCCCAGAGCGCAATTCGGCTCCTCCCACTCACTGCAAACTGCAAGTTAAGTTTTTTTTAAAGTAGGGAATCTTACCGCTCCCTTTCAGCTCCTCCCACGCACGGAAATAGGTCCTTCCAATCCACCTAGGCCCCTCATAATTTTATACAACTTAATTAAATCCAAAGAACACGCACCAGTTTACCCTACCTTTGTGCAGCGATCCATAGGGATACACTTCAAGGTCCCTATGTTCCTTTGCACTGCTCAGTTTTGTGTATCCATTGCCAGTTTTGCCCTCCTCAAATGCATTACCTCACACTTTGCCAGATTAAATTCTATCCGCGACTTTTCTGTCTGCCTGACCAGCCCATTGACATCTCCCTATCAAACCCACACAGCCATGTTTTGTAATATCTACAAACTTCTAAATCACATGCCCCACATTTAAGTCTAAATGGATATATTTCACCACAACAAAGTACCCAGTGCTGAGGCCAGCGGAGCCCCACTGGAAATAGCTCTCCATGATCAAAAACACTATCAGGGGGGGAACAAAGTGCTGCAGGAATAAATGCTTTTCTGCAGGCTCTGGCACCATCCACTTATAATCTGCTACTTATCTCGATTGTTGGACACTCAGCCACCCAATCCTTGATATTATGTCCCGGGAAGACTTCTGGATTAGCATTGGTAAGAATATGCAGAAAAATGTCAAGAAATCTTGCAGTAAAAGAACATAGGCGGATTCAGTGGGGTGGAGCCGCCCTTTCAATATAGCGGCCTGAATCCTGAGAGGTCTCTCGACCCAGCTCTCTCAGAGGCTTTCTTGTAAGCAGTGAAAATTAAGACTGCTGACATTGTCCAAGTTATTGACCAGAGGCTCGGTGTGCTGACCCAAAACCTATGTGCTCATGAGGCTGGGTTGTTGGCTGGGGTTTTGAAGGAAATTGACTTTTTTCCCTTAAATTTGATTTGTGGGAGTGGACAAGAAGAAGCCTCATCTCAAGTTTGTTAAGCTCACAATTCTGGGGTCCAAGGGTTTCCCAGATATTAGGCCATATCAACTGGCTTCTAACCTAAGGTTTGTAAGAGATTGGGTTAAGAAGGACCCTTCGTCCATTTTGCTCGATATTAAAGTTGCTTTATCCTCCGCAGGTCTTATTGTTTTATGGTGGCTTTTAGACAGGTTCTGCCTAAGTGTGATAATCCTATTATTATTAATAATCTGAGAGCACGGATGAAGGGAACCAGCTGTTTCTGATAGGTAAAAGGGTAATTGATTTAGGCATTTCGATGTAAATACTAAAGCCCAGTTTGAAATCCATTTTAAAATGGATTTCAACATAAGACTTCAAGCATAACCTTAAATTACAAAAACACACAGCTTGTAGTAACAAAAGGACAGAATTTTAAACATTCACATGCTAGCTAGAAACAAATGCAACATTTCTACTAAAAAGTTAAATTGACATTATAAACTGTCCATTGTTCTAATGAACAGAATCGCAGAAGTTCAAATTAGTTTTATTAAAAGTATTAAACTGTACCACAATCTGATCAAGGTCAAAATAAGCACCATGACAACATGAATCCACCATTGCTCAGAATATGAATAGTATGGCAGTCAGCAGAAAAACCAGTAGAAACCAGAGCTGATTAAAAGTATATGTCACATTCAACCACACGACAATCATCTAAAAAGCAACATATCTACAGCTATGTTGCATATTGATGATTGACAACTGACCATCCAACCAAATGCATTTGAGATTCATCTACGCCAATTAGCACATTACAGGGGTAGGGACAGATGGAGTTAGACTGATAACATTTTCCTTAAAGATAGAGGTCCGGGCAGCCATTTTTCATCCAGGATCACTCTATACCTTTTATCTATGTACTCGCTATCCTTATTTCATATTTCCATTCGAACTCTTAAAGTTTGCGCAAGCTGTTTTTGCTTTGAGCAAGAAACCATTACTGTATTTTGAAAGTTAAATCTGTTCGTAAACTACTAGGTCGATTATATCTCTTAAAATCTTCTGCTGGCAGGGCTTTACTGAGAACACAATAAGATCTCAAATTCTCAATTATAATCAATAGATACAATAAAAGATTTCATTTTGCACCCGAGACGTGTGACTTAAATTTCTTCTGAGTTCAAAGTGTATACGAGACTACACTTAAACCGCAGGGTAGATTTCAACAATGGACGTTGGTCCATTACCTAGAAGGGAGATCTAAACTGATTTCCGCTCTCTCTCCTATCCAGAGCAGTCCAGACTTTGCACCCGTTCTAATCGACCATGGATTCAATATTTGGATAGGTAGAGTTATTTGAAGTCTGGGAGACATGTTCAGAGATGCTTCCTTGTCATTCTTTGAGCCGCTTTTAGCCACTTTAGCTACCTTAGCCACTCTTTTTTGTTTTATATATTTCAGCATTTTATATTCTAGGACACCCCTTTTTTAAAGTATTTACAACATAGAGACTTTATTCTTAATAAGACAAATTTGTGTCTCGACTCCTCAATTTCCCTGGTGGAAAGAGTCCTGAATTCTGTGGAACCTGACAATTAATTAGTAAGTTCAATGATGTTTTAACTTCCAGATCCTGCATTAGCACGTTGGGTGCCTTACAGCCTTGGGATAAGGACTTGGCAATTAATATCGATGAGGATACATGGGGTAGTATATCGGATTGCTCCTCTAATATCCCTGATGTGCCTAAAGTGCCTGGTAGTCTAAGCTGACTATATACACTGTTTCTGGACCTGTGTTAAGATTCAATCCTATTGATCGTGTGTAGTCAGGGAGCTGGAGAGGATTTTTGACATAGCCCTCAAATCTAATCCTGTGTTCCTGGTTCTGGACCTTCCAGATCGGAGAATTTCTGATCTTAATGAAAAAGTGCCCTGATGTTTGCAGCTCATACGAATATCCTAGGCTCATGGATTAGTGACAAATATCCTTCAATTCAAAACTGGCACATGCTAATTATGGAATGCATTCCCACGGATTTCCTGAATTCTGTGATCTGCTCGAAGTCTGATGAATGAAGAACATAACATAAGAACATAAGAACTAGGGGCAGGAGTAGGCCATCTGGCCCCTCGAGCCTGCCCCGCCATTCAATGAGATCATGGCTGATCTTTTGTGGACTCAGCTCCACTTTCCGGCCCGAACACCATAACCCTTAATCCCTTTATTCTTCAAAAAACTATCTATCTTTACCTTAAAAACATTTAATGAAGGAGCCTCAACTGCTTCACTGGGCAAGGAATTCCATAGATTTACAACCCTTTGGGTGAAGAAGTTCCTCCTAAACTCAGTCCTAAATCTACTTCCCCTTATTTTGAGGCTATGTCCCCTAGTTCTGCTTTCGCCTGCCAGTGGAAACAACCTGCCTGCATCTACCTATCTATTCCCTTCATAATTTTAAATGTTTCTATAAGATCCCCCCTCATCCTTCTAAATTCCAATGAGTACAGTCCCAGTCTACTCAACCTCTCCTCATAAGCCAACCCCTTCAGCTCTGGGATTAACCTAGTGAATCTCCGCTGCACACCCTCCAGTGCCAGTATGTCCTTTCTCAAGTAAGGAGACCAAAACTGAACACAATACTCCAGGTGTGGCCTCATTAACACCTTATACAATTGCAACATAACCTCCCTAGTCTTAAACTCCATCCCCCTAGCAATGAAGGACAAAATTCCATTTGCCTTCTTAATCACCTGTTGCACCTGTAAACCAACTTTCTGTGACTCATGCACTAGCACACCCAGGTCTCTCTGCACAGCAGCATGCTTTAATATTTTATTGTTTAAATAATAATCCCGTTTGCTGTTATTCCTACCAAAATGGATAACCTCACATTTGTCAATATTGTATTCCATCTGCCGGTCTGGCCCATTCACCTAACCTATCCAAATCCCTCTGCAGACTTCCAGTATCCTCTGCACTTTTTGCTTTACCACTCAACTTAGTGTCATCTGCAAACTTGGACACATTGCCCTTGGTCCCCAACTCCAAATCATCTATGTAAATTGTGAACAATTGTGGGCCCAACACGGATCCCTGAGGGACACCACTAGCTACTGATTGCCAACCAGAGAAACACCCATTAATCCCCACTCTTTGCTTTCTATTAATTAACCAATCCTCTATCCATGCTACTACTTTACCCGTAATGCCATGCATCTTTATCTTATGCAGCAACCTTTTGTGTGGCACCTTGTCAAAGGCTTTCTGGAAATCCAGATATACCACATCCATTGGCTCCCCGTTATCTATTGCACAAGTAATGTCCTCAAAAAATTCCACTAAATTAGTTAGGCACGACCTGCCCTTTATGAACCCATGCTGCATCTGCCCAATGGGACAATTTCTATCCAGATGCCTCGCTATTTCTTCCTTGATAGATTCCAGCATCTTCCCTACTACCGAAGTTAAGCTCACTGCCCTATAATTTCCTGCTCTCTGCCTACCTCCTTTTTTAAACAGTGGTGTCACGTTTGTTAATTTCCAATCCACCGGGACCACCCCAGAGTCTAGTGAATTTTGGTAAATCATCACTAGTGCATCTGCAATTTCCCTAGCCATCTCTTTTAGCACTCTGGGATGCATTCCATCAGGGCCAGGAGACTTGTCTACCTTTAGCTCCATTACCTTGCCTATCACTACCTCCTTAGTGATAACAATCCTCTCAAGGTCCTCACCTGTCATAGCCTCATTTCTATCAGTCACTGGCATGTTATTTGTGTCTTCCACTGTGAAGACCGACCCAGAAAACCTGTTCAGTTCCTCAGCCATTTCCTCATCTCCCATTATTAAAACTCCCTTCTCATCCTCTAAAGGACCAATATCTACCTTAGCCACTCTTTTTTGTTTTATATATTTGTAAAAACTTTTATGGTCTGTTTTTATATTCTGAGCAAGTTTACTCTCATACTCTATTTTACTCTTCTTTATAGCTTTTTTAGTAGCTTTCTGTTGCCCCCTAAAGATTTCCCAGTCCTCTACTCTCCCACCAATCTTTGCCACTTTGTATGCTTTTTCCTTCAGTTTGATACTCTCCCTTATTTCCTTAGATATCCACGGTTGATTTTCCCTCTTTCTACCGTCCCTCTTTTTTGTTGGTATAAACCTTTGCTGAGCACTGTGAAAAATCGCTTGGAAGGTTCTCCAACTGATCAGCTGTTCTGGGGAAATTTGCATACGTGCAGTGCGGTCAGCCTAAGTTGAAGGTGAATCTGCGAAGGGGACCCGAGGAGTTTGAGTGAAGGCAATCATCCAGCAGAGGGCAGCAGAGCAGAGCTACTGATCAGCTGTTCTGGGGAAATTTGCATACGTGCAGTGCGGTCAGCCTAAGTTGAAGGTGAATCTGCGAAGGGGACCCGAGGAGTTTGAGTGAAGGCAATCATCCAGCAGAGGGCAGCAGAGCAGAGCTACTGATCAGCTGTTCTGGGGAAATTTGCATACGTGCAGTGCGGTCAGCCTAAGTTGAAGGTGAATCTGCGAAGGGGACCCGAGGAGTTTGAGTGAAGGCAATCATCCAGCAGAGGGCAGCAGAGCAGAGCTACTGATCAGCTGTTCTGGGGAAATTTGCATACGTGCAGTGCGGTCAGCCTAAGTTGAAGGTGAATCTGCGAAGGGGACCCGAGGAGTTTGAGTGAAGGCAATCATCCAGCAGAGGGCAGCAGAGCAGAGCTACTGATCAGCTGTTCTGGGGAAATTTGCATACGTGCAGTGCGGTCAGCCTAAGTTGAAGGTGAATCTGCGAAGGGGACCCGAGGAGTTTGAGTGAAGGCAATCATCCAGCAGAGGGCAGCAGAGCAGAGCTACTGATCAGCTGTTCTGGGGAAATTTGCATACGTGCAGTGCGGTCAGCCTAAGTTGAAGGTGAATCTGCGAAGGGGACCCGAGGAGTTTGAGTGAAGGCAATCATCCAGCAGAGGGCAGCAGAGCAGAGCTACTGATCAGCTGTTCTGGGGAAATTTGCATACGTGCAGTGCGGTCAGCCTAAGTTGAAGGTGAATCTGCGAAGGGGACCCGAGGAGTTTGAGTGAAGGCAATCATCCAGCAGAGGGCAGCAGAGCAGAGCTACTGATCAGCTGTTCTGGGGAAATTTGCATACGTGCAGTGCGGTCAGCCTAAGTTGAAGGTGAATCTGCGAAGGGGACCCGAGGAGTTTGAGTGAAGGCAATCATCCAGCAGAGGGCAGCAGAGCAGAGCTACTGATCAGCTGTTCTGGGGAAATTTGCATACGTGCAGTGCGGTCAGCCTAAGTTGAAGGTGAATCTGCGAAGGGGACCCGAGGAGTTTGAGTGAAGGCAATCATCCAGCAGAGGGCAGCAGAGCAGAGCTACTGATCAGCTGTTCTGGGGAAATTTGCATACGTGCAGTGCGGTCAGCCTAAGTTGAAGGTGAATCTGCGAAGGGGACCCGAGGAGTTTGAGTGAAGGCAATCATCCAGCAGAGGGCAGCAGAGCAGAGCTACTGATCAGCTGTTCTGGGGAAATTTGCATACGTGCAGTGCGGTCAGCCTAAGTTGAAGGTGAATCTGCGAAGGGGACCCGAGGAGTTTGAGTGAAGGCAATCATCCAGCAGAGGGCAGCAGAGCAGAGCTACTGATCAGCTGTTCTGGGGAAATTTGCATACGTGCAGTGCGGTCAGCCTAAGTTGAAGGTGAATCTGCGAAGGGGACCCGAGGAGTTTGAGTGAAGGCAATCATCCAGCAGAGGGCAGCAGAGCAGAGCTACTGATCAGCTGTTCTGGGGAAATTTGCATACGTGCAGTGCGGTCAGCCTAAGTTGAAGGTGGTTTGTGGAGAGGCTGTTGGCAAGTGACTGTTTTTATATTCTGAGCAAGTTTACTCTCATACTCTATTTTACTCTTCTTTATAGCTTTTTTAGTAGCTTTCTGTTGCCCCCTAAAGATTTCCCAGTCCTCTACTCTCCCACCAATCTTTGCCACTTTGTATGCTTTTTCCTTCAGTTTGATACTCTCCCTTATTTCCTTAGATATCCACGGTTGATTTTCCCTCTTTCTACCGTCCCTCTTTTTTGTTGGTATAAACCTTTGCTGAGCACTGTGAAAAATCGCTTGGAAGGTTCTCCAACTGATCAGCTGTTCTGGGGAAATTTGCATACGTGCAGTGCGGTCAGCCTAAGTTGAAGGTGAATCTGCGAAGGGGACCCGAGGAGTTTGAGTGAAGGCAATCATCCAGCAGAGGGCAGCAGAGCAGAGCTACTGATCAGCTGTTCTGGGGAAATTTGCATACGTGCAGTGCGGTCAGCCTAAGTTGAAGGTGAATCTGCGAAGGGGACCCGAGGAGTTTGAGTGAAGGCAATCATCCAGCAGAGGGCAGCAGAGCAGAGCTACTGATCAGCTGTTCTGGGGAAATTTGCATACGTGCAGTGCGGTCAGCCTAAGTTGAAGGTGAATCTGCGAAGGGGACCCGAGGAGTTTGAGTGAAGGCAATCATCCAGCAGAGGGCAGCAGAGCAGAGCTACTGATCAGCTGTTCTGGGGAAATTTGCATACGTGCAGTGCGGTCAGCCTAAGTTGAAGGTGAATCTGCGAAGGGGACCCGAGGAGTTTGAGTGAAGGCAATCATCCAGCAGAGGGCAGCAGAGCAGAGCTACTGATCAGCTGTTCTGGGGAAATTTGCATACGTGCAGTGCGGTCAGCCTAAGTTGAAGGTGAATCTGCGAAGGGGACCCGAGGAGTTTGAGTGAAGGCAATCATCCAGCAGAGGGCAGCAGAGCAGAGCTACTGATCAGCTGTTCTGGGGAAATTTGCATACGTGCAGTGCGGTCAGCCTAAGTTGAAGGTGAATCTGCGAAGGGGACCCGAGGAGTTTGAGTGAAGGCAATCATCCAGCAGAGGGCAGCAGAGCAGAGCTACTGATCAGCTGTTCTGGGGAAATTTGCATACGTGCAGTGCGGTCAGCCTAAGTTGAAGGTGAATCTGCGAAGGGGACCCGAGGAGTTTGAGTGAAGGCAATCATCCAGCAGAGGGCAGCAGAGCAGAGCTACTGATCAGCTGTTCTGGGGAAATTTGCATACGTGCAGTGCGGTCAGCCTAAGTTGAAGGTGAATCTGCGAAGGGGACCCGAGGAGTTTGAGTGAAGGCAATCATCCAGCAGAGGGCAGCAGAGCAGAGCTACTGATCAGCTGTTCTGGGGAAATTTGCATACGTGCAGTGCGGTCAGCCTAAGTTGAAGGTGAATCTGCGAAGGGGACCCGAGGAGTTTGAGTGAAGGCAATCATCCAGCAGAGGGCAGCAGAGCAGAGCTACTGATCAGCTGTTCTGGGGAAATTTGCATACGTGCAGTGCGGTCAGCCTAAGTTGAAGGTGAATCTGCGAAGGGGACCCGAGGAGTTTGAGTGAAGGCAATCATCCAGCAGAGGGCAGCAGAGCAGAGCTACTGATCAGCTGTTCTGGGGAAATTTGCATACGTGCAGTGCGGTCAGCCTAAGTTGAAGGTGAATCTGCGAAGGGGACCCGAGGAGTTTGAGTGAAGGCAATCATCCAGCAGAGGGCAGCAGAGCAGAGCTACTGATCAGCTGTTCTGGGGAAATTTGCATACGTGCAGTGCGGTCAGCCTAAGTTGAAGGTGAATCTGCGAAGGGGACCCGAGGAGTTTGAGTGAAGGCAATCATCCAGCAGAGGGCAGCAGAGCAGAGCTACTGATCAGCTGTTCTGGGGAAATTTGCATACGTGCAGTGCGGTCAGCCTAAGTTGAAGGTGAATCTGCGAAGGGGACCCGAGGAGTTTGAGTGAAGGCAATCATCCAGCAGAGGGCAGCAGAGCAGAGCTACTGATCAGCTGTTCTGGGGAAATTTGCATACGTGCAGTGCGGTCAGCCTAAGTTGAAGGTGAATCTGCGAAGGGGACCCGAGGAGTTTGAGTGAAGGCAATCATCCAGCAGAGGGCAGCAGAGCAGAGCTACTGATCAGCTGTTCTGGGGAAATTTGCATACGTGCAGTGCGGTCAGCCTAAGTTGAAGGTGAATCTGCGAAGGGGACCCGAGGAGTTTGAGTGAAGGCAATCATCCAGCAGAGGGCAGCAGAGCAGAGCTACTGATCAGCTGTTCTGGGGAAATTTGCATACGTGCAGTGCGGTCAGCCTAAGTTGAAGGTGAATCTGCGAAGGGGACCCGAGGAGTTTGAGTGAAGGCAATCATCCAGCAGAGGGCAGCAGAGCAGAGCTACTGATCAGCTGTTCTGGGGAAATTTGCATACGTGCAGTGCGGTCAGCCTAAGTTGAAGGTGAATCTGCGAAGGGGACCCGAGGAGTTTGAGTGAAGGCAATCATCCAGCAGAGGGCAGCAGAGCAGAGCTACTGATCAGCTGTTCTGGGGAAATTTGCATACGTGCAGTGCGGTCAGCCTAAGTTGAAGGTGAATCTGCGAAGGGGACCCGAGGAGTTTGAGTGAAGGCAATCATCCAGCAGAGGGCAGCAGAGCAGAGCTACTGATCAGCTGTTCTGGGGAAATTTGCATACGTGCAGTGCGGTCAGCCTAAGTTGAAGGTGAATCTGCGAAGGGGACCCGAGGAGTTTGAGTGAAGGCAATCATCCAGCAGAGGGCAGCAGAGCAGAGCTACTGATCAGCTGTTCTGGGGAAATTTGCATACGTGCAGTGCGGTCAGCCTAAGTTGAAGGTGAATCTGCGAAGGGGACCCGAGGAGTTTGAGTGAAGGCAATCATCCAGCAGAGGGCAGCAGAGCAGAGCTACTGATCAGCTGTTCTGGGGAAATTTGCATACGTGCAGTGCGGTCAGCCTAAGTTGAAGGTGAATCTGCGAAGGGGACCCGAGGAGTTTGAGTGAAGGCAATCATCCAGCAGAGGGCAGCAGAGCAGAGCTACTGATCAGCTGTTCTGGGGAAATTTGCATACGTGCAGTGCGGTCAGCCTAAGTTGAAGGTGAATCTGCGAAGGGGACCCGAGGAGTTTGAGTGAAGGCAATCATCCAGCAGAGGGCAGCAGAGCAGAGCTACTGATCAGCTGTTCTGGGGAAATTTGCATACGTGCAGTGCGGTCAGCCTAAGTTGAAGGTGAATCTGCGAAGGGGACCCGAGGAGTTTGAGTGAAGGCAATCATCCAGCAGAGGGCAGCAGAGCAGAGCTACTGATCAGCTGTTCTGGGGAAATTTGCATACGTGCAGTGCGGTCAGCCTAAGTTGAAGGTGAATCTGCGAAGGGGACCCGAGGAGTTTGAGTGAAGGCAATCATCCAGCAGAGGGCAGCAGAGCAGAGCTACTGATCAGCTGTTCTGGGGAAATTTGCATACGTGCAGTGCGGTCAGCCTAAGTTGAAGGTGAATCTGCGAAGGGGACCCGAGGAGTTTGAGTGAAGGCAATCATCCAGCAGAGGGCAGCAGAGCAGAGCTACTGATCAGCTGTTCTGGGGAAATTTGCATACGTGCAGTGCGGTCAGCCTAAGTTGAAGGTGAATCTGCGAAGGGGACCCGAGGAGTTTGAGTGAAGGCAATCATCCAGCAGAGGGCAGCAGAGCAGAGCTACTGATCAGCTGTTCTGGGGAAATTTGCATACGTGCAGTGCGGTCAGCCTAAGTTGAAGGTGAATCTGCGAAGGGGACCCGAGGAGTTTGAGTGAAGGCAATCATCCAGCAGAGGGCAGCAGAGCAGAGCTACTGATCAGCTGTTCTGGGGAAATTTGCATACGTGCAGTGCGGTCAGCCTAAGTTGAAGGTGAATCTGCGAAGGGGACCCGAGGAGTTTGAGTGAAGGCAATCATCCAGCAGAGGGCAGCAGAGCAGAGCTACTGATCAGCTGTTCTGGGGAAATTTGCATACGTGCAGTGCGGTCAGCCTAAGTTGAAGGTGAATCTGCGAAGGGGACCCGAGGAGTTTGAGTGAAGGCAATCATCCAGCAGAGGGCAGCAGAGCAGAGCTACTGATCAGCTGTTCTGGGGAAATTTGCATACGTGCAGTGCGGTCAGCCTAAGTTGAAGGTGAATCTGCGAAGGGGACCCGAGGAGTTTGAGTGAAGGCAATCATCCAGCAGAGGGCAGCAGAGCAGAGCTACTGATCAGCTGTTCTGGGGAAATTTGCATACGTGCAGTGCGGTCAGCCTAAGTTGAAGGTGAATCTGCGAAGGGGACCCGAGGAGTTTGAGTGAAGGCAATCATCCAGCAGAGGGCAGCAGAGCAGAGCTACTGATCAGCTGTTCTGGGGAAATTTGCATACGTGCAGTGCGGTCAGCCTAAGTTGAAGGTGAATCTGCGAAGGGGACCCGAGGAGTTTGAGTGAAGGCAATCATCCAGCAGAGGGCAGCAGAGCAGAGCTACTGATCAGCTGTTCTGGGGAAATTTGCATACGTGCAGTGCGGTCAGCCTAAGTTGAAGGTGAATCTGCGAAGGGGACCCGAGGAGTTTGAGTGAAGGCAATCATCCAGCAGAGGGCAGCAGAGCAGAGCTACTGATCAGCTGTTCTGGGGAAATTTGCATACGTGCAGTGCGGTCAGCCTAAGTTGAAGGTGGTTTGTGGAGAGGCTGTTGGCAAGTGACAGTTAAACCCGAAACACTTTGTGAGTGTTTCCCACCCTACCTCCTCCTCTAACCAACCCCCCCCACCCCACGGTGGTTGGGAAGCGGGAGCAGGGGCCTGTCGTGAAGGTGAGTGAGTGCCTTTAAATTTGCTTACCTTTGAGCGGGAGCAGGGTTTGAGGTAATATCAGGTAAGCTCTTCCTTTCTTTTTCTTTTTCTTGTTATTTTTTAAATCTAGAGGTGATGTCAGGGAAGGCAGTACAATGCTCCTCCTGCAGAATGTTTGAGGTGAGGGACGCCGTCAGTGCCCCTGCTGATTTCATCTGTGGGAAGTGCACCCAACTCCAGCTCCTCAAAAACCGTGTTAGGGACCTGGAGCTTGAGCTGGATGAACTTCGGATCATTCGGGAGGCAGAGGGGGTCATAGATAGGAGCTTCAGGGAAATAGTTACACCAATGACTGGAGATAGATGGGTAACTGTAAGAGGGACTGGGAAGAAGCAGTCAGTGCAGGGACCCCCTGCGGTCGTTCCCCTGAGTAACAAGTATACCGTTTTGGATACTTGTGGGGGGGACGACTTACCAGGGGTAAGCCATGGGGTACGGGCCTCTGGCACGGAGTCTGTCCCTGTTGCTCAGAAGGGAAGGGGGGAAAGGAGTAGAACATTAGTAATTGGGGACTCAATAGTCAGGGGCACAGATAGGAGATTTTGTGGGAGCGAGAGAGACTCACGTTTGGTATGTTGCCTCCCAGGTGCAAGGGTACGTGATGTCTCGGATCGTGTTTTCCGGGTCCTTAAGGGGGAGGGGGAGCAGCCCCAAGTCGTAGTCCACATTGGCACTAACGACATAGGTAGGAAAGGGGACAAGGATGTCAGGCAGGCCTTTAGGGAGCTAGGATGGAAGCTCAGAGCGAGAACAAACAGAGTTGTTATCTCTGGGTTGTTGCCCGTGCCACGTGATAGTGAGATGAGGAATAGGGAGAGAGAGCAATTAAACACGTGGCTACAGGGATGGTGCAGGCGGGAGGGATTCAGATTTCTGGATAACTGGGGCTCTTTCTGGGGAAGGTGGGACCTCTATAGACAGGATGGTCTACATCTGAACCTGAGGGGCACCAATATCCTGGGGGGGAGATTTGTTAGTGCTCTTTGGGGGGGTTTAAACTAATTCAGCAGGGGCATGGGAACCTGGATTGTAGTTTTAGGGTACGGGAGATTGAGAGTATAGAGGTCAGGAGCACAGATTTGACTTCGCAGGAGGGTGCCAGTGTTCAGGTAGGTGGTTTGAAGTGTGTCTACTTCAATGCCAGGAGTATACGAAATAAGGTAGGGGAACTGGCAGCATGGGTTGGTACCTGGGACTTCGATGTTGTGGCCATTTCAGAGACATGGATAGAGCAGGGACAGGAATGGTTGTTGCAGGTTCCGGGGTTTAGGTGTTTTAGTAAGTTCAGAGAAGGGGGCAAAAGAGGGGGAGGTGTGGCGCTGCTAGTCAAGGACAGTATTACGGTGGCGGAAAGGATGCTAGATGGGGACTCTTCTTCTGAGGTAGTATGGGCTGAGGTTAGAAACAGGAAAGGAGAGGTCACCCTGTTGGGAGTTTTCTATAGGCCACCTAATAGTTCTAGGGATGTAGAGGAAAGGATGGCGAAGATGATTCTGGAAAAGAGCGAAAGTAACAGGGTAGTTGTTATGGGAGACTTTAACTTTCCAAATATTGACTGGAAAAGATATAGTTCGAGTACATTAGATGGGTCATTCTTTGTACAATGTGTGCAGGAGGGTTTCCTGACACAATATGTTGACAGGCCAACAAGAGGCGAGGCCACATTGGATTTGGTTTTGGGTAATGAACCAGGCCAGGTGTTAGATCTGGAGGTAGGTGAGCACTTTGGAAACAGTGACCACAATTCGGTGACCTTTACGTTAGTGATGGAAAGGGATAAGTATACCCCGCAGGGCAAGAGTTATAGCTGGGGGAAGGGCAATTATGATGCCATTAGACATGACTTAGGATGTGTTGGTTGGAGAAGTAGGCTGCAAGGGTTGGGCACACTGGATATGTGGAGCTTGTTCAAGGAACAGCTATTGCATGTTCTTGATAAGTACGTACCAGTCAGGCAGGGAGGAAGGGGTCGAGCGAGGGAACCGTGGTTTACCAAAGAAGTGGAATCTCTTGTTAAGAGGAAGAAGGAGGCCTATGTGAAGATGAGGCGTGAAGTTTCAGTTGGGGCGCTTGATATTTACAAGGAAGCGAGGAAGGATCTAAAGAGAGAGCTGAGACGAGCAAGGAGGGGACATGAGAAGTCTTTGGCAGGTAGGATCAAGGAAAACCCAAAAGCTTTCTATAGGTATGTCAGGAATAAAAGAATGACTAGGGTAAGAGTAGGGCCAGTCAAGGACAGTGGTGGGAAGTTGTGTGTGGAGGCTGAGGAGATAAGCGAGATACTAAATGAATACTTTTCGTCAGTATTCACTCAAGAAAAAGATAATATTGTGGAGGAGAATGCTGAGACCCAGGCTATTAGAATAGATGGCATTGAGGTGCGTAGGGAAGAAGTGTTGGCAATTCTGGACAAGGTGAAAATAGATAAGTCCCCGGGGCCGGATGGGATTTATCCTAGGATTCTCTGGGAAGCCAGGGAAGAGATTGCTGAGCCTTTGGCTTTGATTTTTAGGTCATCATTGGCTACAGGAATAGTGCCAGAGGACTGGAGGATAGCAAATGTGGTCCCTTTGTTCAAGAAGGGGAGTAGAGATAACCCCGGTAACTATAGGCCGGTGAGCCTAACGTCTGTGGTGGGTAAAGTCTTGGAGAGGATTATAAAAGATACGATTTATAATCATCTAGATAGGAATAATATGATTAGGGATAGTCAGCATGGTTTTGTGAAGGGTAGGTCATGCCTCACAAACCTTATCGAGTTCTTTGAGAAGGTGACTGAACAGGTAGACGAGGGTAGAGCAGTTGATGTGGTGTATATGGATTTCAGTAAAGCGTTTGATAAGGTTCCCCACGGTCGTCTATTGCAGAAAATACGGAGGCTGGGGATTGAGGGTGATTTAGAGATGTGGATCAGAAATTGGCTAGTTGAAAGAAGACAGAGAGTGGTAGTTGATGGGAAATGTTCAGAATGGAGTTCAGTTACGAGTGGCGTACCACAAGGATCTGTTCTGGGGCCGTTGCTGTTTGTCATTTTTATAAATGACCTAGAGGAGGGCGCAGAAGGATGGGTGAGTAAATTTGCAGACGACACTAAAGTCGGTGGAGTTGTAGACAGTGCGGAAGGATGTTGCAGGTTACAGAGGGACATAGATAAGCTGCAGAGCTGGGCTGAGAGGTGGCAAATGGAGTTTAATGTGGAGAAGTGTGAGGTGATTCACTTTGGAAAGAATAACAGAAATGCGGAATATTTGGCTAATGGTAAAATTCTTGGTAGTGTGGATGAGCAGAGGGATCTCGGTGTCCATGTACATAGATCCCTGAAAGTTGCCACCCAGGTTGATAGGGTTGTGAAGAAGGCCTATGGTGTGTTGGCCTTTATTGGTAGAGGGATTGAGTTCCGGAGCCATGAGGTCATGTTGCAGTTGTACAAAACTCTAGTACGGCCACATTTGGAGTATTGCGTACAGTTCTGGTCGCCTCATTATAGGAAGGACGTGGAAGCTTTGGAACGGGTGCAGAGGAGATTTACCAGGATGTTGCCTGGTATGGAGGGAAAATCTTATGAGGAAAGGCTGATGGACTTGAGGTTGTTTTCGTTAGAGAGAAGAAGGTTAAGAGGTGACTTAATAGAGGCATACAAAATGATCAGAGGGTTAGATAGGGTGGACAGCGAGAGCCTTCTCCCGCGGATGGAGGTGGCTAGCACGAGGGGACATAGCCTTAAATTGAGGGGTAATAGATATAGGACAGAGGTCAGAGGTGGGTTTTTTACGCAAAGAGTGGTGAGGCCGTGGAATGCCCTACCTGCAACAGTAGTGAACATGCCAACATTGAGGGCATTTAAAAATTTATTGGATAAGCATATGGATGATAAGGGCATAGTGTAGGTTAGATGGCCTTTAGATTTTTTCCATGTCGGTGCAACATCGAGGGCCGAAGGGCCTGTACTGCGCTGTATCATTCTATGTTCTATGTTCTATGTTCCTCAACTGTTCCACCATAAAGTCTTTGCTCCCAGTCTACCTTTGCTAGTTCTTCTCTCATCCCATTGTAATCTCCTTTGTTTAACACGAGTGTTTGATTTTACCTTCTCACCCTCCATCTGTATTTTAAATTCCACCATATTGTGATCGCTCCTTCCGAGAGGATCCCTAACTATGAGATCATGAATCAATCCTGTCTCATTACACAGGACAAGATCTAGGACCGCTTGTTCCCTCGTAGGTTCCATTACATACTGTTCTATGAAACTATCGCGGATACATTCTATAAACTCCTCCTCAAGGTTGCCTTGACCGACCTGGTTAAACCAATCGACATGTAGATTAAAATCCCCCATGATAACTGCTGTCCCATTTCTACATGCATCAGTTATTTCTTTGTTTATTGCCTGCCCCACCATAACGTTGCTATTTGTTGGCCGATAGACTACTCCTATCAGTGACTTTTTCGTCTTACTATTCCTGATTTCCACCCAAATGGATTCAACCTTATCCTCCATAGCACCGATGTCATCCCTTACTATTGCTCAGATGTCATCCTTAAATAACAGAGCTACACCACCTCCCTTACCATCCACTCTGTCCTTCCGAATAGTTTGATACCCTCGGATATTTAACTCCCAGTCGTGACCATCCTTTAACTATGTGTCAGTTATGGCCACTAAATCATAGTCATTCACGATGATTTGCGCCATCAACTCATTTACTTTATTCCGAATACTACGAGCATTCAGGTAAAGTACATTTATGTTGTTTTTTTTAACTTCTGTTTTGAATCTTAACATCTCCAGTTTTATTCCTTTTAGTATTACTGGGCCTATTCACTGAGCTCCCCTCAGTCACTGTACCTTGTACTTTCCCCCTTACTTCCTTTTGCTTCTGTCCCTGTTTTACTACCTTCCAACTTCCTGCATCGGTTCCCATCCCCCTGCCACATTAGTTTAATTCTGTAAAGTATCTTAAATTTTTAGGCTCTAACTTGGCTGATCTCCTCCTGTTGAGATTTTCATGAGCTATCTCATTTTGTTAGCCTTGATATCGCAATACAGAAAAATATGCAACCTGAACTGTTATCCGTCTGATTTTATATGGTCTTATCCTCCTTTCCCCTACTCAATTTGTTTATCTATCGTTGGATAAATCAGGTTTGTAATCTAGAGTCCCAAAGTATACTGCTCTGAATTAGTTCTATCTTGCTTGCTGTTATGCATCTTCTGCACTGATGTTTTTTATTACTTTGTTGCATTTATTGTAAAAAAATTGGAAAACCTAATAAACCTAATAAACAAATATGTTACAAAAAACAACACCCATCGACATTACCTTTTGCTTCTAGTCAATGAGTCAGTAATAGATTCTACTTGCCAGTTTTCCTTGGATCCCATGGACTCTTACTTTACTGGCAAGTCTGCCATGTGGGACCTTGTCAAAGGTGAAATTACAAAACAGGACTGTTTGCGTGCTAAACAGCGGAAGCTGAAATAGACAAAGCTAAGTGATTCCACAACCAACAAGTCAGATCAAAGTTCTGCAGTCCTGCCACATTGTGTCATGACTACTGGTGGACAATATACAGCCAACTTGAGGAGGATGGTCGACAAACAATTTTATCCTCAATGATGGGGGAGCCCAGCACATCAATGCAAAAGACAAGGCTGAGGCAGTTACAACCATTTTCAGCGAGAAGTTCCAAGAGGATGACCCTCTGAGGTCTCCAGCATCAAAGGCATGTCATGTCCACCAAATGAAGGTCCAAATGAACACTCTGTCCAATTATCACTCCATTACTAGTACTGCTACCATTACTAGCACTAACAGATTCAAAAACAGCTTCTTCCCAACTGTTACCAGACTCCTGAATGGTCCTCTTATGGACTGAACTGATCTCTCCATGCATCACCTGTACTGAGTAGCACCACACTCCTAATGCTTTATCCAATGTCTAAATCTATGTATTTACTTTGTGTATTTATTATATGTCCTATGTTTTTCATATATGAAACGATCTGTCTGGACTGTATGCAAAACAATACTTTTCACTGTACCTCAGTACACGTGACAATAAATCCATATCCAAGTCTATTTTCTCTCAAAGAATAGTATTGGAAGGTGTCAGCAGCAGTGCTATCAAGCAGCATTTACTTAGCTATAACTTGTTCACCAATGCTCAGCTTGAATTCTGCCGGGGCACTTGGCTCAAAACTTCATCACAGCCTTGGTCCAAATATAGCAAATAACTGAATTCAAACAGTGAGGTGAGAATGTTTTCAAGGAGTTAGAGAGCTCTTTGGGCTAAAGGGGTCAAAGGGTATTGGGGTGACATGCAAGGAGTAGTTCAGGGAAGACAGATGAACTTAACAGCTTGGATTAATACGTGGAATTTGATGTTGTTGCTATTACAGAAACTTCGTTGAAAGAGGGAGAGGATTGGCAAGTAAACATTCCAGGATTTAGATGCTTCAGGCCAGATAGAGGGGGAATGCAAAAGGGCTGGGGAAGTTGCATTATTGCTCAAGGAGACTATCACAGCTGTGCTGAGGGAGGACACCTTGTAACCTTACTGTTGTGTTTTTGATAGTACTATGAAATGAAAATCGCTTATTGTCACAAGTAGGCTTCAAATGAAGTTACTGTGAAAAGCCCCTAGTCGCCACATTCCGGCGCCTGTTCGGGGAGGCTGTTACGGGAATCGAACCGTGCTGCTGGCTTGCTTGGTCTGCTTTCAAAGCCAGCGATTTAGCTGTGTGCTAAACAGCCCCTGTTTGTAACATGCATTACTCAATCCAATTGTTGAAGAGGCTTTCTGGACCTTGATGAAGAAGGTTTATTGAGTAACTAAGTTAACAACTGCGTGAGTTCTTTACTTTAAGATCAATACCAGTAGAAAGGTTACAAAGTTTATATACAGTAGCTATGCCTGACCACACTCGTCACCTTGAGCTAGATCAATGCTCCTGCTCTCGTCACAGTCTAATAACTAAGAGGGAGAGAGCTGCTTGCGTCTGGCTTTTATGCCCACCAGTGCTGCTCTCCAGCATGCTTATACAAAGATCACAACACAGGAGAGAGGGGAATGCAAAAGGGCTGGGGGAGTTGCATTATTGGTTCAGGAGAATATCACAGCTGTGCTGAGGGAGGACACCTTGGAGGGTTAAGGAAGCGAGGCAATATGGGTAGAGCTCAGGAATAAGAAAGGTGCTGTCACAATGTTGGGGTTTACTACAGACCTCCTAACAGCCAACAGGAAATAGAGGAACAGATATGCAGAAAGATCTTGGAAAGGTGCATAAACAATAGGGTTGTTGTGGTGGGTGATTTAACTTTCTCTATATTGACTGGGAAACACTTACTTCAAGAGGCATGGATAGAGCAGGATTTGTAAAGAACGTCCAGGAGGGTTTCTTGAAACAATATGTAAACAACCCAACTCGGGAAGGGGCCATATTAGATCTGGTGCTGGGGAATGAACCCAGCCAGTTGATCGAAGTTTCAGTAGATCATTTTTGGAACAGTGATCATAATTCTGTAAGTTTGGGGCAGCATGGTGGCGCAGTGGGTTCGCCCTGCAGCCTCACGGCGCCGAGGTCCCAGGTTCGATCCCGGCTCTGGGTCACTGTCCGTGTGGAGTTTGCGCATTCTCCCCGTGTCTGCGTGGGTTTCACCCCCACAAGCCAAAGATGTGCAGGTTAGGTGGATTGGCCACGCTAAATTGCCCCTCAATTGGAAAAAATGAATTGGGTACACGAAATTTATTTAAAAATATATAATAATTCTGTTAATTTTAAGCTGCTTATGGAAAAGGACAGGAGTGGTCCTCAGGTGAAGGTGTTAGACTGAGGGAAGGCTAATTGCAACAGCATTAGGCAGGATCTGGAGTGTGTTGACTGGGCGAGGCTGTTTGAGGGAAAATCAACATCCGGCATGTGGGAGGCTTTCAAATGTCAGTTGATTGGAATTCAGGACCGGCATGTATCTATGAGGATGAAAGATAAGGGTGGTAAGTATAGGGAACCCTGGATAATGAGGGATATTATGAACCTTGTCAAAAAGAAAAAGGAAGCATTCGTAAGGTCTAAAAGGCTTAGGACAGATGAAGCCCTTGAAGAATATAAAGAAAGTAGGAAGGACTTAAGGTAGGAGTTAGGAGGCTAAACAGGGTCATGAAATGTCATAGGCAAACAGGATTAAGGAAAATCCTAAAGCGTTTTATACATTTGTAAAGAGCAAGAGGGTTGCCAGAGAAAGGATTGGTCCATTCAAGGATATTGGACAGAATCTGTGTATGGAATCAGAGGAAATGGACGAGTTCCTAAATGAATACTTTGCCTCAGTATTCACCAAAGAGAAGGACTTGGTGGATGAGAAGTATAGGGTAGAGTGTGTAGATATTCTGAGTCATGTTGATAATAACAAAGAGGAGGTATTGGGCACCGTACAAAGTATTAAAGTAGATAAGTCCCCAGGACCTGATGGGATCTATCCCAGAATACTGAGGGAGGCAAGGGTGAAAATTGCTGGGGCCTTGTATCCTCATTGGCTGCAGGTGAAGTCCCAGAGGACTGGAGTATAGCCAATGTTGTTCCATTGTTTAAGAAGGGGAGCAGGGATAATCCAGTAAATTATAGGCTGGTGAGCCATACATCAGTGGTAGGGAAAGTATTGGAAAATATTCTTAGAGATAGGAGAGAAATGGTGGAGAAATGGCAGATGGAGTTTAATCCGGACAAGTGTGAGGTAATGCACTTTGGAAGGTCCAATGCATGTAGGGATTACACAGTAAACGGTAGAACTCTTGCGAGTACTGACAGGCAGAGAGATCTGGGCGTACATGTCCACCGATCACTGAAAGTGGCAATGCATGCAGATAAGGTGGTCAAGAAGGCATACGGCATGCTGGCCTTCATCAGTCGGGGCATTGAATATAAAAATTGGCAAGTCATGTTGCAACTGTACTGGACCTTAGTTAGGCCTCATTTGGAATATTGTGTGCAATTCTCATCGCCACATTACCAGAAGGATGTGGATGCTTTGGAGAGGGTGCAGAAGCGGTTTATTAGGATGTTGCCTGGTATGGAGAGCATTAGCGTTGAGGAGAGGTTAGATAAACTTGGTCTGTTTTCGCTGGAATGACGGAGGTTGAGAGGCGACCTGATAGAGGTCTACAAGATTATGATTGGCACGGATAGAGTGTATAGTCAGATGTTCTTTCCTAGGGTAGGAGTGTCAAGTACTACGGGTCATAGATTTAAAGTGCGTGGGGAAAAGTTTAGACTAGATGTGAGAGGCAAGTTTTTTACACAGACGGTGGTAAATATATGGAACCCGTTGCCTGGGGAGGTGGTGGGAGCAGGTACAATAGCAGCATTTAAGGGCATCTAGACAAATATATGATAAGGATAGGAATGGAAGGATACGGACTCCACGAGTGCATACGGTTTTAATTTAGACAGGTACCTTAGTTTAGGCTGGCTTGGAGGGCCAAAGGGCCTGTTCCTGTGCTGTGTTGTTCTTTGATATTCCAAGTGTGGCCTAATTAAGGTTCTATACAGCTGCAGCATGACTTGCCCATTTGTATACTCAATGCCCAGACCGATGAAGGCAAGCATGCCGTATGCCTTCTTGACTACCTTCTCCACCTGTGTTGCTACTTTCAGTGACCTGTGGACATGTACATCCAGATCCCTCTGGCTGTCAATACTCTCAAGGGTTCTGCCATTTACTGTATATTTCCCAACTTCCAAAATGCATTACCTCACATTTGGCCGGATTGAACTTCATCTGCCATCTCTCCGCCCAAGCCTCCAACCAATTTTGAAGAACAGGGAGTTACCCAGATGACCTGACAAATATTTATCCTTCAAGCCAATATCACTAACATAAATTAACTGATTATCACATTTTGTTTGTTGGAGCTGCTCTGTACAATTTGGCTGCTGCATTTAGTACCTAACCACAGTGACTACATTTCATTGGCTTCAAAGCACTTTGGATGGTCCTGAGCTGATGAAAAGTGTGATAGAAATGAAAGCGCTTTATTTTTCCATGCCATTCAGAAGTAACTCACAGTCTTCCAATGTGCGACACCCAACAGTTTCAGAGTGGGGACCAGCACCCAGCGCATTGTGCGCAAAGACGTTCATCTCATAGTCGCAGTATGGGTAGAGGTCGCGGAGTTCAGCAGAGGGCCCAGTTGTGTTTATGGTCCGAGAAGAATTCTCATCCCCTTCAATCCAATAGGCCACCTGTAGAAGAAAAAGCCCAACTTAATTCACCTGATCCATCCAGCTTCCTTGGGGTGACAGCATCGACCATTAGATTGCATTACATAGAATAAACAGTACGGAAAAAAACAATTTGGCACAACCAGTTTGTGCTGTTATTTATACTTTACACTAGTCTCCTCCCATTCGGTCCATCACATCTCAGCTATTCTACACTTGTTTTGATCTCTGCACCCTCTGAAATAAATCCCAGTCTTTTGTTAGTATTTTTAAGTGCTTGAAAGACTTGCATTGATATTTTGAATGATTTGTTCACTGTATCCTGACATCCCTTCGCTCTTCCACCCTTTTCATTTTCTTATTTTCTATGGCGCAGATATCATTTCTATTTTCCTACCAAAGTATAAAACCTCACCTTTACCCCTATCAAGGTTCATTTGAATCATAGATTCATAGAATCCCGACAGTGCAGAAAGAGGCTATCTTGCCCATCAGGTCTGCACCAACCCTCCAAAAGAGATTAACCTCTATCCCGCCTTATCCCCGTAACCCTACCTAATCTTTAGACACTAAGGGGCAATTTAGCATGGCCAATCCCGCACATCTTTGGACAGTGGGAGGAAACCTGAGCACCAGGAGGAAACGGAAACAGAATCACAGAATAGTAGTGTAAAAGAGGCCCTTTGGCCCATCCTGTCTGCACCAATGCATGGAAAGCACCTGACCTGCCGACCACAACCCATTTGTCAGCAAAGAACATTAATGCACAGGAACAGGCCTTTGGCCACCAAGCCAGCGCCAATCCAGATTCCTTATTTAGACCTACTACTTATTGCCCAAACAATCTGTATCCCTCCATTCCTCACCCGTCATGTGTCTATCAAGATACATCTTAAATGTTGCTATCATGCCTGCCTCCACCACCTCCACTGGCAACGCGTTCCAGGCACCCACCACCCTCTGCATGAAAAGCTTTCCCTGCTCATCTCCCCGACCTAAACTTTTCCCCTCTCACCTTGAACCTGTGCACCATGTAATTGAGTCTTCCACCCTGGGAAAAAGATTCTAACTATTCACCCTGTTTATGCCTCTCATAATTTTGTAGACCTCAATCAAGTCTCCCCTCAGCTTCCGTTTTTTCAACAACCTCTCCTCATAGCTAACACCCTCCAGACCAGGCAGCATCCTGGTAAACCTTCTTTACACTCTCCGCATCCTTCTGTTAGTGTGGCGACCATTTCTTGGCCAACTCTCCAATCTATCTATACTCTGCTGTATTCTCTGACAATCCCCTTCACTATCTGCAATTCCATTTATCTTAGTGTCATCTGCAAAAAGGAAAGAAAAGTACAGCACAGGAACAGGCCCTTTGGCTCTCCAAAGCCTGTGCCTCTCCAAGCCTGTGCCAGATAATTTCCTTCAGATAATTTATATATATTACAAACAGTGGTCCCAGCACTAATCCCTGTGGAACACCACAGTTTTAGATCTCCATCCTGAAAAATTCCCTTTCACTGTTACTCTCTGTCTCCTGTTGCCAAGCCAGTTCTTTATCCATCCAGTTAGCACACCCTGAATGCGACTTTACCTGTTGTACCAGTCTGCCATTATCAAATGCCTTTCTAAAGTCCATGTAGATGACATCCATAGCTTTTCCCTCGTCAATTAATTTTGTCACCCCCTCAAAAAACTCTATCAAGTTGGTAAGACAGGATCTTCCCCACACAATAATATGTTGCCTAACACTAATAAGTCAATTTTCTTCCAAAGATGAATAAATCCTGTCTCTCAGTGTCTTCTCCCACAGCTTCACCACGTCAGACTCACCGGCCGATAATTACCTGGATTATCCCAGCTACACTTCTTAAACAAAAAGGGCAACACTGGCTTTTATCCAGTCCTCTAGAACCTCACCTGAGGTCAAAGATAGAGTCATAGGTTTACAGCATGGAAACAGGCCCTTCGGCCCAACTTGTCCATGCTGCCCAGTCTTTACCACTAAGCTAGTCCCAATTGCTTGCATTTGGCCAATATCCCGCTATACCCATCTTAGCCATATAACTGTCTGATTGCTTTTTAAAAGACAAAATTGTATCCACATCTACTACTGTCTCGTGCAGCTCGTTCCAGACACATCACTCTTGTGTGAAAAAATTGCCCCTCTGGACCCTTTTCTATTTCTCCCCTCTCACCTTAAACCTATGCCCTCTAGTTTTAGGCTCCCCTACCTTTGGGAAAACGCCCTCATTACTTTATAGACCTCTATTAGATCACCCTAAGCCTCCAAACTCCAGGGAAAAAAGTCCCAGCCTCTCCTTTTAACTCAAACCATCAATTCCAGGTAGAACCCTGGCAAATCCTTTCTGCACTCTTTCGTGTTTAATAATAGCTGTTCTATAATTGGGTGACCAGAACTGTACACAGTATTCCAAGTGTGGCCTTACTAATGTCTTGTACAACTTCAGCAAAACATTCCAACTCCTGTATTCAATAGTTTGACCAATGAAACCGAGCATGCCGAATGCCTCCTTCACCACCCTGTCCACCTGTGACTCCACTTTCAAGGAGCTATGAACCTGTACCCCTAGATCTCTTTGTTCTATAACTCTCCCTAACTCCCCACCATTAACTGAGTAGGTCCTGTCCTGCCCTGATTCGATCTACCAAAATGTATCACCTCAAATTTATCTAAACTAAACTCTATCCACCATTCATCAGCCCACCGGCCCAATTGATCAAGATCCCGTTGCAATCCTAGATAACCTTCTTCACTGTCCACTTTGCCACCAATCTTGATGTCATCTGCACACTCACTGACCATGCCTCCTATATTTCCTCCAAATCATGAATATAAATAACAAATAACAGTGGACCCAACACTGATCCCTGAGGAACACCGCTGGGATGATGCAAGGATATCTGTTAAGACCCCAGCTATTTCTTCTCTTGCCTCCCACAGTAACCTGGGATATATCCTATCCCGCCCAGGGAACTTGTCTATCTTAATGCATTTTAACAACACTTTATCTACGTCCTCCTTCATTATGCCGACATGTCCTAGAGCAGGGGTGGGCAAACTGCGGCCCGCCAAAGGTCTTTATGCGGCCCACCAAGATCAAGTCATAAAAAAAAAATAAAAAAAATTTTTTTAGAAAAAAATTTTTTTAAAATTTTTTTTATAAGGTTAATGGGGGGGGGGGGCTGTTGGGTTACTGGTATAGGGTGGATACGTTGACTTGAGTAGGGTGATCATTGCTCGGCACAATATCGAGGGCCGAAGGGCCTGTTCTGTGCTGTATTGTTCTATGTTCTATGTTCTATATGAGGCGCCCAGAATCATAACCGGGTGAAGCGCCATTTTTGAAAAGTAGAGAAAAAGAGGGCTAAAGGCAGGATGCCACCGGGGGAAGCGCTGAGGTATATGCCGCACGCTAATTGGTTACAACCGGGACTATTAATTAATATACTATGCGGCCCTTTAAAATTGTGAATTTCTGAATGTGGCCCTTGCACGGAAAAGTTTGCCCACCCCTGTCCTAGAGTATTTACACACATTCCTAATCTCAACATCTGTCATGTCCTTCTCCTTGGTGAATACCGATGCAAAGTACCTATTAAGGATCTAACCCACTTTTCATAGAATTTACAGTGCAGAAGGAGGCCACCAGCCCTTGGAAAGAGCACCCTACTTAAACCCCACGCCTCCACCCTATCCCCTTTATTCCCATAACCCAGTATCCCCACCTAACCTTTTTGGACAGTAAGAGCAATTTGAAATGGTCAATCCATCTAACCTGCACAGCTTTGGACTGTGGGGGGAAACTGGAGCACCCGGAGAAAATCCACGCACACATGGGGAGAACATGCAGACTCCACACAGACAGAGACTCAATCTGGGAATCGAACCTGGGACCCTAGAGCTGTGAAGCAATTGTGCTAACCACTGTGCTACTGTGCTGCCCAAAGGTAATTTCCTCTGACTCCACGCATAATTTCCCGCCTTTTTCATTGAGTGGGCCTACTCTTTCCCTAACTACCCTCTTGGCTCCTTCTATATGAATAAAAGACCTTGGGATTATCCATGACCCTGCTTATCAATGACATTTCACGGACACTTTCAGCCTCCTAACTCTCCATTGAGTTTGCTCCTACTTTCCCGATAATCTCCTTAAATTTTGTTTGTTTTTAGTTGCCTAGACCTGATGTATGCTTCCTTTTTCTTTTTGACTCTTCTCATAATTCCATGGTTCCCTAATCCTACCATTTCTGTCCTTCATTTTCACAGGAACAAGCCTGTCTACACTCTAATCAACTGGTGTTGAAAAGACTCCCACATATCAAATGTGGATTTACCCTCAAACAGCCTCTCCCAATCCACATTGTCCAGCACTTGCTGAATTCTGTTGTAGTTGGCTTTCCCCCAATTTAGCACCCTCACTTGAGGACCATCTTGTCCTTATCCAGGAGTATTCGAAAATGTATGGAATTATCATCATTATTCACAAAATGTTCCCCCACTGTAACTTTGGTCAACTGGCCGGGTTCATTCCCTAATACCAGGTCCAGTAAGACTCCCTCCCTGGTTGGACTGTCAATGTACTGTTTCAAAAATCCCTCCTGAATGCACCAAACACATTTCTCTCCACCCGAACCCCTGGCACTAAGGGTGTTCCCAGTCATTACCCATCACAACAACCCTGCTATTTTCACATCTTTCCAGAATCTGACTACATATCTGTTCCTCTGTATCCCACTGGGTGTCAGGAGACCTATATTACAACCCCAATATTGTGAATTTCAGAAGGGCCACATGGGTGTAACATGCAACTTCAGAAGGGCCACATGGGTGTAACGTGGAAGCTCAGAAGGGCCACATGGGTGTAATGTGGAACTTCAGAAGGGCCACATGGGTGTAACATGCAACTTCAGAAGGGCCACATGGGTGTAACATGGAACTTCAGAAGGGCCACATGGGTGTAACGGGGAACTTCAGAAGGGCCACATGGGTATAACGTGGAACTTCAGAAGGGCCACATGGGTGTAACATGGAAGCTCAGAAGGGCCACATGGGTGTAACATGGAAGCTCAGAAGGGCCACATGTGTGTAATGTGGAACCGCGTCTACTTCTCCTATACTCTTACTTTAGCATAAATGTAGCCTAATGGAGGTTCCCACCAAAGAAATGGCTCCCTGGAGGAAGGAGCCCGAGTGACATACTTGTTTAAAGAAGCTATTTTACATGAGGTTCTGTCTGGAGTCCATTATGTATTGAGATGTCCATTCTGTGACTAAAACAAGAAGCACTGAGAAATACAAACAAATGCTCAGACTATCAAGGCCCCAGCTGCTGACTGGTGTAATTAAAGGTAGTTTTCTGTCCTGAAAATATATGGGTAGGATACTAAATTCGTTACATCACTCAATCAGTAATACAGAGAAGGTGAACTCAAATCCCGCCATCATAATTTGTCAACTTGAATTTATTTTGAAAAAGCTCCTCCTCTGGGGAGCAAGTGTTCTCATAATGTAATAACTGCCTGGGCTATTAGCTGGAAACACTGTTTGATCGACAGGTCTGGGTTTCTGATATCTGCAGCCAATTCCAAAGTTGTTGACGTAAGTCAAGTGATTTCAACTTTAAATGGACTGACTGATTGACACTTTTAATAGCTTGCCATCCAACATTTTTCATAGGAGAAATTTATCAATGGATTACATTTTTCAAAATGTTATTTACATATATCACTATACCCTACCCTGTAGTTCTACAAAGCGTATAGTGGGTCAATGGGTGTGTAAGTGCCAGAGCTTGGTGTGGGGACATGAGGCGCCTGAGGGCATGGGTTGCTGGGCAGTACTTAGCATGAATGGACATGGGGTGAGTGGCAGGGCAGAGCCTGGCATAGTGGGATTGGCAGACATAGGGGTTGGTTGGGGACATGAGGTGGCATAGATAGGGAAGAGGGATTGTTTGGAGGGGTGTGAGGGCTGTAGGGCCATTGTGTTTTCGTTCACTGGATTGAAGTCACATGGCATGGAGGCGGTCCTTTGAAACAACCTGCCTCAGCACCCAGCAGCCTTTGTTACTGTCTTCACATTTCCTTCTGGGTTGGCTGGCCCTACTCCAGCCTGCACCCAGCCCCCAGCAATGAAGACTTTTTACCTTCCCGAGGCAGGAGGGCCAAGCTGGGAATTTTCCCAAAACCTTCTATGTGCATCACTTAGCACAGTGGTTAGCACAGTTGCTTAACAGGGCCAGGGTCCCAGGTTCGATTCCCGGCTGGATCACTGTCTGTGCAGAGTCCGCACGTTCTCCCTGTGTCTGTGTGGGTTTCCTCCCGGGTGCTCCGGATTTCTCCTACAGTCCAAAGATGTGCGGGTTAGGTGGACTAGCCATGTTAAATTGCCCTTAGTGTCCAAAAAGGTTACGGGGGTTACTGGGTTACGGGGATAGGGTGGAGGTGTGGGGCTTAAGTGGGGTGCTCTTTTCAAGCGTCGGTGTCAACTTGATGGGCCGAATGGTCTCCTTTTGCACTGTAAATTCTACGATTCTATCCACCTCGAGGATGAAAATCCAGGTCTCAGTGTCTGGAATTCTCATTCCTGATACAGGAGTCAACAGTCTTGCTGTGCCCTCTAGTATCAAGAACAAAGAACAAAGAACAGTACAGCACAGGAACAAGCCTCTGGCCCTCCAAGCCTGCGCCGACCATGGTACCTGCCTAAACTAAAACGTGTGCACTTACGGAGTCCGTTTCCTTCCATTCCCACCCTTTTCATATATTTTTCCAGATGCCCCTTAAATGCCGCTATCATACCTGCACCCACCACCTGCCCACGTAGCGCGCTCTATATATTTACTACCCTCTGTGTAAAAGACGTGCCTCGCACATCAGTTGTAAACTTTTCCCCACGCACTTTAAACCTACGTTCCCAAGTGCTTGCCTCTCCTACCCTAGGAAAGATCCTGTACAGCTGTAACATATCTTGCAAATTTTTATATTCAGTGCCCCGATCGATGAAGGCCAGTATGCCTTCTTGACCACCTTATCCACTTGTATTGCCACTTTCAGTGATCGTTGGACAAGCACACCCAGATCTCTCTGCCTGTCAGTACTTGCAAGAGTTCAACCATTTATTGTGTAATTCCTACACGCATTGGACCTTCCAAAGTGCATTACCTCACACTTGTCCCGATTAAACTCCACCTGCCATTTCTCCGCCCAAAACTCCAACCAGTTTATATCTTGCTGTATCATCTGTCAACCCCCTTCACTGTCCGCAACTCCACCAATTTCTGTGTCATCTGCGAACTTACTAATCAGACCAGCTACATTTTCTTTCAAATCATTTATACACACCACAAACAACAAAGGCCCCAGAACTGATCCCTGTGGAATGCCGCTAATCACAGCCTTCCATTCAGAAAAGCACCCTTCCACTGCTACCCTCTGTCTCGGTGCCCAAGCCAGTTCTGTATCCAACTTGCCAGCTCTCCTCTGATCCCATGTGACTTCACCTTTTGTACCAGTCTACCATGAGATACCTTGTCAAAGTCTTTACTGAAGTCCATGCATACAACATCTATTGCCTTTCCATCATGTATTATCTTTGACACTTCTTTGAAAAACTTGATCAAATTAGTGAGACATGACCTTCCCTTCAGAAAACCATGCTGTTCATCACTAATAAATCAATTTGTTTCCAAATGTAAGTAAATCCTGTCTCTAAGAATCTTTTCCAACAATTTCCTTACCACTGACGCAAAACTCACCAGCCTCTAATTTCCTGAATTATCCTGCTGCCCTTCTTAAACAATGGAACAATATTGGCTACGCCCCAGTCCTTTGGAACTTCACCTGTAGCCATTGAGAATACAAAGATTATTGTCAAGGCCCTCGCAATTTCCTCCCTTGTCTCTCTCAGTATTTTGGAGTAGATCCCATCAGGCCTTGGGGCTTCTCTACTTTAATGCTCTTTAAGATGCCCTACACCTCCTCTTTATTAATATCAAAGAACAAAGAAAAGTACAGCACAGGAACAGGCCCTTCAGCCCTCCAGGCCTGTGCCGACCGTGCTGCCCGTCTAAACTAAAATCTTCTACACTTCGGGGGTCCGTATCCCTCTATTCCCATCCTATTGATGTATTTGTCAAGATGCCCCTTAAATGTCACTATCGTCCCTGCTTCCACCACCTCCTCCAACAGCGAGTTCCAGGCACCCACTGCCCTCTGTGTAAAAAACTTGCCTCGTACATCTCCTCTAAACCTTGCCCCTCACACCTTAAACCTATGCTCCCTAGTAATTGACCCCTCTACCCTGGGAAAAAGCCTCTGACTATCAACTCTGTCTATGTCCCTCATAATTTTGTAGACCTCTATTAGGTCGCCCCTCAACCTCTGTCGTTCCAGTGAGAACAAACAAAGTTTATTCAACCGCTCCTCATAGCTAATGCCCTCCATACCAGACAACATCCTGATAAATCTCTTCTGCACCCTCTCTAAAGCCTCCACATCCTTCTGGTAGTGTGGCGACCAGAATTGAACACTATACTCCAAGTGTGGCCTCACTAAGGTTCTATACAGCTGCAACATGACTTGCCAATTCTTATACTCAATGCCCTGGCCAATGAAGGCAAGCATGCCATATGCCTTCTTGACTACCTTCTCCACCTGTGTTGCCCCTTTCAGTGACCTGTGGGCTTGTACACCTAGATCTCTCTGACTATCAATACTCTTGAGGGTTCTACCATTCACTGTATATTCCCTACCTGCATTAGACCTTCCAAAATGCATTACCTCACATTTGTGCGGATTAAACTCCATCTGTCATGGAGTCGCCCAAGTCACCAAACAATCTAAATCCTGCTCTATCCTCTGACAGTCCTCATCGCTATCCGCAATTCCCACCAACCTTTGTGTCGTCTGCAAACTTATTAATCAGACCAGTTACATTTTCCTCCAAATCATTTATATATACTACGAACAGCAAAGGTCCTAGCACTGATCCCTGCGGAACACCACTAGTTACAGTCCTCCAATCAGAAAAGCACCCTTCCATTACTACTCTCTGCCTTCTATGACCTAGCCAGTTCTTTATCCATCTTGCCAGCTCACCCCGATCCCGTGTGACTTCACCTTTTGTACCAGTCTGCCATGAGGGACCTTGTCAAAGGCCTTACTGAAGTCCATATAGACAACAACCACTGACTCAGAATATCTACACACTCTGCCCTATACACCTCATCTACAAAGTCCTTGTCTTTGGTGAATACTGAGGCAAAGTATTCATTTAGTATCTCTCCCACTTCCTCTGGTTCCATACATAGATTCTCTCCAATATCCTTAAATGGACCAACCATTTCTCTGGCAACCCTCTTGCTCTTTACAAATGTATAAAATGCCTTTAGTTTTTCCTTAATCCCGTTTACCAACGACATTTCATGACCCCTTTTAGCCTTCCTAACTCTGACCTTAAGTTCCTTCCTACTTGCTTTATACTTGCTTCACTGATGATTGCTGAGAACGGTGCTTCTCACTCACACAAGAACAAATAGCCTTGCTTCTCCCAACCTAAACAATAAGTTTTTGTTTTGATGGCCGATGGTCCACTACCTTATATCCTGTTACTGGGCCTGGCGGTGGGGTCCAATTCATACGGATTCTTTTGCTATCAATTGGCTGAGCTTTGACACTGGTCGGTGGAGAGTTGATGGATATGGTACTTTGCTCAAGGAGAGATGTTGTTTGGTTTACTGTAATATCAGACAGCACAAAATGTTAATCAAAGACCTTGGATTTAAAAAAAATCAACAATGGAACGATGGCTCAATAGAGCGCAGTCCTTTCTTGCTACATTGGAGAGAAAAATAAGAACCATGTGAGTAAAACATTAGGACAGGGCGGGATGTGTGGCCGAAAGTAAAAGTTCTAAATATAATTGCACAGAATATATGAAGCAAATTTAGGGTGGCACAGTCGAACTGTGGTTAGCGCTGCTGCCTCACAGCACCAGGGACCCGGGTTTGAGTCCGGCCTTGGGTGACTGTGTGGAGTTTGCACTTTCTCCCCCTGTTTGTGTGGGTCTCCTCTGGTTTCCTCCTACTGCCCAAAGGTATGCACGTTAGGTGGATTGGCCATGCTAAATTGCCCCTTAGTGTTCAGATATGTGCAGGTTGGATGAGGTTACGGGATGAAGTGTGTCAGTGCAGACTCAATGAACCAAATGGCTTCCTTCTGCACTGCAGGGATTCTATGATTCTATGAAATTGAATGAATTACAAGTGAAAATTCACCTTTTAGGTTATGACATGGTAGACACCAGATGGTTGCAAGATGATCAAGTTATGAGGTCCACAGAAAAGATAGGGAAATGGTAGATAGGGAGAGGAATCGTCTTAGTGATTAAGGATGAAATCACTTCAAAGATAAGAGAGGAAGCAATGAGAGGTAAGCGGTCAGTGGACACTATGGATAGAATTAAGAAATAGAAAAAGATTGAAGATTGTAGTGGGAGTAGTATATAGGCCCCCTTGTAGCAGCTGTGAAGTGGTAGATTGTATAAATGCATAGATTAGACAAGCATTATTGAAGGCAGGATAGTTTTAATCAGGAGTTTTAGCCTTCATATTGCACTGTACGTTCAGATGAGAAGACATGTCAGAAAGGTAGTGAATTTCTTGAATGTGTCCAGAATTGTTTACTGCAACAATATGTCTGAGAACCAAGTAGAAATGCCATATTAGGTTTACCAAACCAGGTTTAGTTAACAGCCTCACAAAGCTTGAACCTTTATTTCAAAACAATCATAATGTGATAAAATTCAACCTAACGTTTGAAAGGGAGAAACACAAAACATTTACTACGATTCTAGATTGAGGTAATGGGGTGAGACAAATAATGCCCACAGTAAACTGGGTAAATCTGTTAATCATAGAATCACTACAGTCCAGAAGGAGGCCATTCGGCCCATTGAGTCTGCACCAACCCTCTGAAACCTATTGGAAACTAAGGGGCAATTTGGCATGGTCAGCCACCTAAACTGCACATCCTTATGAATAATGGGTAATTTGGTTAATGGATAAAATGAAAGATCAGTGGGCAATGTTCAAAAATAATTTGTGATGCTGAACCAGTTTGTAGCCTTCAGGAGCAAAAAGCTCTGCTGGTTAAAAAAACATGACTAATGAGTTGAGGGACAACAGAAAACTGGAATAAAAAGGACACAAATTGCAAAAATTGCATAGACCCTGGTGTCTGAGTGAGGCACAAAGAACAGCAAATGGCAGCATGACTGATAGTAATAGCTACAAAAAGGGAGAATCAAAAGAAACTAAAATGGCAGGGGGGTGGGGACCTAGGCAAGGAGTCTTGGGAGGCGGAAAACAAAAGGACAAACAAGGACAAAAGCAAAAGACAGAAAGGGGAAGAAGATAAGTGATAAGCAGAGAAAACAAGAGCCAGATTCAAAGAGGGCTACAATGAAAAATATTGGGAACCAGACAAGTCCTGTTAAAAAGACAAAACTACAGGCTTTGTGCCTTCACTCGCAGAGCATTCGCAATAAAGTAGATGAACTAATCGTACAAATAAACATAAATGGGTACAATATGTTTGGGATTACGGAGACATGGCTGCAGGGTAACCAGGCATGGGAACTAAATGTCCCAGGGTATTCAGTATTTAGGAAGGGCAGACAAAAAGGAAAAGGCAGTGGAGTGGCTGCTGGTTAAAGTGGAAATTAACACAACAGTGAGGAAGGATATTAGCTCTGACAATGTGGAATCTGTGTGGGTAGAGCTGAGCAACACCAAGGGGCAAAAAACATTAGTCGGCATCGTATATCGACCCCAAACTGCAGTGGTGATGTAGGGAATGGCATTAAACAGGAAATTTGAGACGCATACAATAAAGGAACATATGTAATTATGGGTGATTTCAATCTGTATATAGATTGGGCAAATCAAATTAGCCACAATACCATAGAGGAAGAATTCCTGGAGTGTAGACAGGATGGTATTCTGGACCAATACTTTGACAGCAGGCTTTCCTAGATTGGGTACTGTGTAGTGAGAATGGAATCATTGACAATCTAGTTGTGCGAGACCCCCTGGGGATGAGCGACTATAATATGATAGAATTTTTCATCAAATTTGAGAGTGAAGTCGTTGATTCTGAGACTAGGGTCCTGAATCTTAATAAAGGGGAAGCCATTGGATGTGGTATATTTGGACTTTCAAAAGGTTTTTGACAAAGTCCTGCATAAGAGATTAGTGTGTAAAATTAAAGAGCATGGGATTAGGGGCAGTGTATTGAGATGGATAGAAAACTGGTTGGCAGGAAACAAAGAGTAGAAATTAATGGGTATTTTTCAAATTGGCAAGCAGTGACTAGTGGGATCAATGCTGGGACCCTAGTTAGTCACAATATATATTAATGATTTTGATGAGAGAACAAAATGTAATATCTCCAAATTTGCAGATGACACCAAGGTGGGTGGGAGTGTGAGTGTGAGGAGGATGCAGAGATCCTTCAGTGTTATTTGGACAAGTTGAGCGACTGGACAAATGAATGGCAGATGCAGGATAATTTGGAAAGGTGCGAGGTTATGCACTTTAGTAGCAAAAATGGGAAGGCAGGCTATTATCTGAATGGCCATAACTTAGGAGAGGGGAATGTGCAATGAGACCTGGGTGTCCTTGTACACCAGTCATTGAAGATAAGCAGACAGGTACAGCTTATGAGTGCCCACATGGGCAATGGTGTGCCCCCAATGCATCTGTAGATGTGGGTGTGCAAGGTTGCTTGTGTGTGCCTATTTGTTGGGGGACAGTGCCACATGATGGGTGCGCACTGCACATATGTCTGGGTGGGTATGTGGGTTGGTGTGGGTTGTGTGTGGGTGGGCGTAGATGTGCGGATGTGTGGGCATAGATGTGCGTTTACATACATTTACACTTGTTAAATGATGACAGATTTGGACTCATCTGCAGCGATGCCCCCTTCGTTAAACTGTCTTCAGCACTCATTGTTTGAAGTTCACAGGGAAGGGCAACAAACAATGCCTGGACCAACATAACTAGGAAGGATCAGCTGTTCTGCAGAGTGGAGTAGGGGAGGGGGTGACAGTGACCAAGAGCGGAAAACACAAGATGCAGGGAGCAGAAAGGCTTAACTGAGGAATGTGGTATGGCCAAACGTACTATTATCATCGGCAATGATAACGTTGGTTTCACGAAGTTTCCCCAGCTTCGCTCCATTTTGGGGCTTGTACAACTCCATGCTGAATTGTTTGAGCTGCCCATTTCCAAGGAGGTTGTCAATCTCCGTCCGTTCCAGGAGTGAGATGGGAATCTCCTTGCGAACCTCTCCAGGGTGGAATATGATCTCATTCTCCGTTGAGATGTAATCCTGCAAGGGACAAAAAGCAAGATGTGTGAAGTGATACATTTTGGTACAAATAATGAGGAGAAGCAACGTGAAATAAATGGCATAATTCCGGACAGGGTTCAAAGACAGAGAATCCTGGAAAAATATTTTTATAAATCAGTTAAGGTGGCAGAACAAATTCAGAATGGTCCCAAAGCATTTGGATTTCTTCGGTTCATTAGTAGAAGAATCGAATACATTAGCAGGAATGTTATGCTGAACCTTTGTTAATCACTGGTTAGACCTCAGTCGGAATACAGGGAATCCCTGTTGCCGCCAGAATCGGGGGTGGCGCCCCTTTTTGCGATGCTTCACCCCCTCCAAAATGGCGTACTCTGCATGCCATCATGCCGGCCTCGGGATATTACCTGAGGCCCTCCCTGATGGGCCGAGTTCCCGATGGCGTCGGGTGCATGTGCTATTACTTTTAGGGAATTGGGCATGGCGGCTGTGGACTGAGTCCAGCGCCGCCACAGTCGATTCGTGAGCAGGAGGGGCTTTGGCGGGGCTGCAGAAACTAGTGGGGAGTGGTCTGGGGGTGGCAAGACTGGCCAAAGGGGAGCATATTTGGCAGGCTAGGTCCCCGCGCAGCTGGTGCCATGTTGCATGGCGTGGCGGCTGCAGGCCGCTGCCGTGCGCATGAGCGGCCACGGACCCGGCAATTCTCCGGCCGTATCCGCAGCTAAAGCCGGGGGCTCTATGCTGCGTGCCTGCTAGCCCCCCACCAGACGGATGATCAGTGCTGCTTTTGGGCCGTTTTTTCGGGCGTAAAACGCCTCTGTTCCCAAGCCGGCGTCAGCACAGAGGGCTGGATTCCCCGATCTGAAGACCAAGTGCTGACGCAGACCCGGCCTGCCAGAAAATCTCCCCTTTGGCCAGGTACGCCACTCCCGGACCAGCCCCCACCAGTGCCACCAGCCCCTGCCAAAGCCCGGCGAATGGGTCCCACCCTACTGTGGCACCACTGGACTCAGTCCTCAGCCGCCAAGCTGGGTTCATGAAAATAAATAGCATGAGTGACCCACGCCATCGTGAACTCGGCCCATTGGGGGCGGAGCATCGGTGAGGGCCTCAGGTGACGTCCTGAGGACCGTCCATATGGTGTGTTTTGGAGGGGGAAGAGAATTGCCAGAGCGGCGCCGCCTCCGATTTCGGTGCAAACAGATTCTCCAGCCAAACGCGATTTTGGTGTCGGTGATCCAGCCTACTGTGTCCTATTCTGGACAACACAGTTTAGGAATAATGAGAGGATGTGGCGAGGTTGTTCTGAGGGCAGCACAGTAGCACAGTGGTTTGCACTATAGCATCACAGTGCCAGGGTCCTAGGTTCGATTCCCGGCTTGGGTCATTGTCTGTGCGGAGTCTGCACGTTCTCCCCGTGTGTGCGTGGGTTTCCTCCGGGTGCTCCGGTTTCCTCTCACAGTCCAATGATGTGCAGGTTAGGTGGATTGGCCATGCTAAATTGCCTTTAGTGTCCAAAAAGGTTGGTGGGATTACTGGGTTACGGGGATAGGGTGGAGGCGCGGACTTGGGTTGGGTGCTATTTGCAAAGCTGGTGCAGACTCGATGGGCCGAATGGCCTCCTTCTACACTGTAAATTCAATGATTCTTTGAGCTGGAGTGGCTAAGAGATTTGGTAAAACGTTAAAAATTATGAAGTTCACAGGGAAGGGCAACAAACAATGCCTGGACCAACATAACTAGGAAGGATCAGCTGTTCAGCAGAGTGGAGTAGGGGAGGGGGTGACAGTGACCAAGAGCGGAAAACACAAGATGCAAGGAGCAGAAAGGCTTAACTGAGGAATGTGGTATGGCCAAACGAAGGTTGGTCGCTGTGTCTGTGGTGCTGCCTCCGCAGTGTTCAAGCACAGTGTCCATGCATTAAGGTGTGAGTGTGATGCTAGGCAATGAGCCCGACATGCTATGTGGCCCGCCCAACCACTGGAATCCACTTGGGATGTGTGAACTGCTCACTTAACCAATTGCTAATTTCCTATTGGTAATGGCCTTCAGCTGCATGGCCAGAGGTCAATGGGAGTAATGGGTGGTCAGTAGTGCAGACAGGCAGGGGCTAGGGATGCTCCCAGTACGGGAACATATGGTCCAGGGGTTGGCATGGCAGGCCCACACATGTCTGCCACCCTCACCCCACAGCCCCGCAGGGAACCCCCAGATCCAATGCCCCCAGCCCCCCATGGCGGTCCACCCCCAACTGGGGTTGCACACCCCGGTTGTCCCCTCACACTCCATGAGCACAGGGGCAGCATGCCCAGTGCCTCAGGGCTGAGCCTGTGAGTGAAGATAGCTGCTCACCTGCTCGGCTCCCCACAGCAGCCCATCCGCCAGGTTCCACTGGCTGGGAAAGCTGCTGAATCACGGGAAGCCGTTGGATATGGGGTGGCTCCTGTTATGTGAGAGTACCTTTAAGAAATGGGTGTTTATAAATGGGTGTGTATATAAATATCTGTAGTGAGAGTACCTTTAAGAAATGAGTGTTTACTACTGCAGTGATAGAACATAGAACATAGAACAGTACAGCACAGAACAGGCCCTTCGGCCCTCGATGTTGTGCCGAGCAATGATCACCCCACTTAAACCCACGTAACCCGTAACCCAACAATCCCCCCATTAACCTTACACTACGGGCAATTTAGCATGGCCAATCCACCTAACCTGCACATCTTTGGACTGTGGGAGGAAACCGGAGCACCCGGAGGAAACCCACGCACACATGGGGAGGATGTGCAGACTCCACACAGACAGTGACCCAGCCGGGAATCGAACCTGGGACCCTGGAGCTGTGAAGCATTGATGCTAACCACCATGCTACCGTGAGGCCCCTATGTCAGAGAGTGGGTGGAGCTGGGCTGTCTGTCAGCTTTTTACTTTTGTTTTAGGCTGTTTACTGCAGGGTGTGTTTTAGTTTTGTTTTCAGTGTTGGAGCTGAAGCCAGATAAAGTTGTACTGTTGATCTCTCTGCCATAAAAAGACTATCTCTTGATCATTTGGTGAATTCAGAATTATAAATGCTCTCAGTAGTGAATGTAAACCTAATGTGCTTCTGTTAAAAGATGTTTCTTCTGTCTTCTGGATGTTGTTTGGAAGTTATTAAGGATTATTTAATGTTGTATTCTTTTGGGGGTTGTATTTGAATTAATGGTTGCCAAGATGTTCACTGTTTGTTTCAAAAAGGTTAACTTGAGTTCATCGAATAAACATTGTTTTGCCTGAAAAAATACTTTTCCATTTCTGCTGTACCACACCTGTAGAGTGGGCTGTGTGCTCCCCATACCACAATCTATTAAAAGTTGTGGGTCAGGTGAATTCCATGATATACTCTGGGGTTCTCTAAACCCTGGCCCATAACAAATTGGGGATTCGAGGGGGATAAAAGTCTATCTATTGGATTGGCTTAGTGAACTTAAAGACAGTGAGGGGTGAGCATATTGCGGTTGCTTATCAGGTGTGTTATTTTAATTTTAATGGGGAGTGTCTTGTGGAGAATGGCTCTTTCAGAGGCTCTGAAGTTTTTGGGGGTGGAGACAGTCACATGCAGTACTTACAGACAGAGATTAAAAGCAGACTGTTAGATTTGGCAAAAACATTGCAATTAACATTGCCTGACAAAATGCGAAAAGAGGAGGTAATTATGGCGGTGGGTAAGCATTTAAAGCTGCCTAAGATACAGTTTGACTCATTGGAAATGGCAAAAATTCAATTAAAAATTAAACAAATGGAACATGAGAAAGAATTAAAGCAGCTTGAATATGAAAGAGAGGAAAAAGAAAGAGAGAGAGCGGCAAAAGAAAGAGATAGAGAGGAAAAAGAAAGAGAGAGGAAAACGAAAAGGAGAGAGAAGAAAGGAATAAAGAAAGAATAGCCCTAGAAGAACAAAAAGAAACAGAAAGGGAGATACAGATCAGAGAAAAAGATAAAGAGTGAGAGTTTGAACTTCAGAAAATGGCCATGAAACATGACAGTCAGTTAAAATTGGCAGACGTAAAGGGAAACATACAGTTGGATGATAGTGATGAGGATAGTGAGAAAGAGCATCAAAGTTGAAGTCTTGGTGGGAATCTATTTAAATATGTCCAAGCATTGCCAAGGTTTGACGAGAAGGAGGTAGAAGCCTTTTTCATTTCATTTGAAAAGGTAGCTAAACAAATGAAATGGCCACAGGACATGTGGGTATTACGGATTCAAATAAAGCTGATAGGTAGGGCTCGTGAAGTGTTTGCATCACTACTGGAGGAGGTATCTGGGACGTGTGAGGAGGTGGAAAAAAATCCATCCTCGGTGCATATGAACTAGTGCCTGAAGTTTACAGGCAAAGGTTTAGAAATTTAAGGAAAGAATTTTGTCAAACATTCATGGAGTTTGAAAGGCTCAAACAAAGTAATTTTGATAGGTAGAAAAGGGCTTTGAAAATAGAACAAACGTATGAAGCTCTCAGAGAAATTATACTTTTGGAAGAGTTTAAAAATTCAATTTCTGATGTAGCGAGAACTCATGTGGAAGAGCAGAGGGTTAAAACTGCGAGGTTAGCAGCAGAAATGGCAGATGATTATGAATTAGTTCCTAAATCAAAGCTTGGTTTACGACATCAGTTTCAGCCTGTGAGGGATAGAAACTGGGGACATGAGAAATACTCAAGTGGTAAAGGTAAAGGTGATCTGATGGGAGATAATGAGAGTGTACCTCAGATTAAAAAATAAATCCAGGAGGGTGGAAAAGAAATGAAAAGTTTCAAATGTTTTCATTGTAATAAACTAGGCCATGTAAAGTCACAGTGTTGGTGTTTAAAGAAAAGCACTGGGAAGGCTGATGTGGTAAAACAGGTTTGTTAAAGTGGTAAAGGAAAGCCCAAATGAAGCGAAGGAGGTGCAAACGATTGTACGGCCTGATCAAGAGGTGATTGATAAGAAGGTGCCAGATCTCTTTAAATAATGTACTTGTGTGGGTAAAGTTTACTCATGTGTATCAGGAGGAGCAGGCAAAGAAGTCACAGTTTTAAGAGATACGGGAGCTAGTCAATCTTTAATGGTAAGTGATGAGGAGTTATGTCGTTTGGGAAGAATGTTGCCAGAAAAGATGGTAATATGTGGAATTCAGGGTGAGAGGAGTAGTGTTCGATTATATAAAGTAAGCTTGGAAAGTCCAGTGAAGAGTGGTGAAGTGGTAGTAGGAGTAATAGAGAAACTATCCTGTCCAGGAATACAGTTTATCTTGGGTAATAATATTGCTGGATCGCAGGTGGGATTGATGCCTACTGTGGTTGATAAGCCAGTGGAAAATCAGACAACTGAAGTGTTGAAGGACGAATATCCTGGGATTTTTCCGGATTATGTAGTAACAAGGTCGCAAAGTCACAGGTTAAGACAAGAGGAGAAATCAAAGAGTGAAGATGAAGTTGAAGTGCAATTATCTGAAACAATTTTTGATCAGATGGTTGAAAAGGAACAACAGGTGGAGGATGACACAGATATTTTTAATTCAGGAAAATTGGTGGAGCTACAACAGAAAGATGTAGAAATAAAATGGATGTATCAGAAAGCATATGGGAAGAGGAATCTGAGTGTATACCAGAGTGTTAAAACCGTCAAAGTGATGTCTTGATGAGAAAATGGAGACCTTTGCATATGCAAGCGGATGAAAAGTGGGCAGACGTTCATCAAGTAGTACTGCTGGTAGGGTATAGAAAGGAGGTGTTGCGAGTTGCACATGAGGTACCAGTGGGAGGTCTTTTGGGAATAAGGAAAACTCAAGCTAAAATACAAAAACATTTTTATTGGCCTGGACTATATAAAAATTTTGTCAATCATGTCACACATGTCAAGTGATAGGGAAACTTCAAGCAGTGATAAAACCAGTGCCCTTAATACCCATTCCAGCATTTGAGGAATCTTTTACAAGGTTCCTAATTGATTCCATAGAACCCCTTTCTAAAATGAAAAGTGGGAATCTATGATTAAGATTGTGGAGTTACTTAAATTCTTTACTAGCTATGGACTACCCACAGAAATACAATCGGATAAAGGATCAAATTTTACCTCAAGATTATGCAAAGAAGTTATGGATAGCTCAGGAATAAAACAATTTAAATCAACTGCGTACCATCCAGAATCGCAGGGAGCATCAGAAAGGTGGCATCAGACATTAAAGACAATGTTGAGGGCTTATTGTCACGATTATCTAGAGGATTGGGATAAAGGAATTCCATTCGTCCTGTTTGCAATTAGGGATGCACCTAATTAGTCAACCAAATTTAGTCCTTTTGAATTAATTTTTGGTCATGAGGTAAGAGGACCACTTAAATTGATTAAGGAAAATTGGTGAATGAGAAATCGGAAATTACATTATTGGATTACATGTCAAATTTTAGGGAACAATTAAATAGACTATTTAAAGGTGAATTGGCTAGACAACATTTAAAGGTTGCACAAAATGTGATAATTTGCCCTTAGTGTCCAAAATTGCCCTTAGTGTTGGGTGGGGTTACTGGGTTATGGGGATAGGGTGGAGGTGTTGACCTTGGGTCGGGTGCTCTTTCCAAAAGCCGGTGCAGACTCGATGGGCCGAATGGCCTCCTTCTGCACTGTAAATTTGATGATAATCTATGATTAATCTAGGACAAAGGTTCGGCACAACATCGTGGGCCGAAGGGCCTGTTCTGTGCTGTATTTTTCTATGTTCTATGAAACGGGTCGCGGACAAGAAACCCAAAGTTCATTGTTTTGCCAGTGGAGATAAAGTTTTAGTATTGTTACCAGTGGTAGGTGAACCTTTAAAAGCAAGGTTTTGTTTGCCTTATCAGATTGAAAGGAAATTAAGTGAGGTGAATTATGTGGTAAAAACACCAGATAGAAGGAAGACTCACCGAGTGTGTCATGTGAATATGTTTAAAGGGTACTTTGAAAGGGAAGGAGAGAAAAAGGGGGTTTTAATGATTCTAACTCAAAGTGACGAACCAAATCCAGATGACTGTGAATTTGACATACCTAAAATTAAATTGGAAAACGAGGATGTTGTTAAAAATTGGGATAAATTGTTGAGTTACCTTCCAGAGGAAAAACGGACTGACCTGAAAGAGTTATTGATATCACATGGGCATATTTGTGGAGATAAATTGGGAAGTACTAAAATGGCTACACATGATGTAGATGTGGGAAATGCTGTTCCAGTCAAACAACATCCATATAGACTTAACCCTTTAAAATTGGTACAGGTTAACAAAGAATGTAATGCAACATGAATCCCAGATCCCGGTTGAGTCGCGCGACAATCACCAGGCAGGAATGTTCCCTTCCAGTCAGGGAACACTTCAGCAGTCAAGGGCATTCATTCTGATCTCTGGGTAAGCGTTCTCCAAGGCGGCCTTCAGGACACGCGACAACGCAGAATCGCTGAGCAGAAACTTATAGCCAAGTTCTACACATAAATGCGGCCTCAATCGGGACCTGGGATTCATGTTGCATTACATTCATCCCCCACCATCTGGCCTGGGCTTGCGAAATCCTACCAACTGTCCTGGCTTGAGACAATTCACACCTCTTTAACCTGGGGTTACCCCTATACCTGCATCTGTAAAGATTTAATTAGCTGCAAATGCTCACATTCTAAGCATTGTTTGGCATCTTTGACTTTGTCCATAGATATATATGCGCCTGGAACATACCTCTTCAGTCACCTGAGGAAGGAGCAGTGCTCCAATAGCTAATGTTTGAAACAAACCTGTTGGACTTTAACCTGGTGTTGTAAGACTTCTTACTGTACTTGGACTTTAGCAAGGCTTTTGATAAGGTTCTACGTGAGAGACAGATAGCAAAGGTAAGAGCCCATGGAATCCAGGGAAACTTGGCAAATTGGATCCAAAATTGGCTGAGTGGCAGGAAGCAGAGGGTGACTGGTGTTTTTCTTTTATTTCTTTTATTCTTTTTAAATTTAGAGATTCCAATTCATTTATTCCAATTAAGGGGAAATTTAGCATGGTCAGTCCACCTAGCCTGCACATCTTTTGGTTGTGGGGGCGAAACCCACACAAACATGGGGAGAGTGTGCAAACTCCACACGGACAGTGACCCAGAGCTGGGATCAAACCTGGGACCTCGGTGCCGTGAGGCAACAGGGCTAACCCACTGCGCCACCGTGCTGCAGGTGGTGGTGGTGGTGGTGGTGGTGGTGGTGGTGGTGGTGGTGGTGGTGGTGGTGGTGGTGGTGGTGGTGGTGGTGGTGGTGGTGGTGGTGGGGGGGGGGGGGGGGGGGGGGGGGTGGGGGGGGTTCTGACTGGAAGCCTATGTGCAGTGGAGTCCCACAGGGATCAGTGTTGGAGCCCTTGCAGTTTGTGGTTTATATAAATAATTTAGATGTGAATGCAGGAGGGCTGCTCAGTAAGTTTGGGGATGCTACAAAAATTGATGGTAAATAGTGAGGAAGATAGCCTTCGATAACAGGAAGATTTGGACGGGCTGGTCAGTTGGGCTGATCAGTGGCAAATGGAATTCAATCCGGATAAGTGTGAGGTGATGCACTTGGGCAGGATCCTGGGAACCACAAAGTATCAGAAAGGTCTTGGTGAGCATGTACACCAGTCCCTTAAAGTAGCAGAGCAGGTGGATACAATTGTTAAGAAGGCCTATGGTATAGAACATAGAACATAGAACATAGAATGATACAGCGCAGTACAGGCCCTTCGGCCCTCGATGTTGCACCGACATGGAAAAAAACTAAAGGCCATCTAACCTACACTATGCCCTTATCATCCATATGCTTATCCAATAAACTTTTAAATGCCCTCAATGTTGGCGAGTTCACTACTGTTGCAGGTAGGGCATTCCACGGCCTCACCACTCTTTGCGTAAAAAACCCACCTCTGACCTCTGTCCTATATCTATTACCCCTCAATTTAAGGCTATGTCCCCTCGTGCTAGCCACCTCCATCCGCGGGAGAAGGCTCTCGCTGTCCACCCTATCTAACCCTCTGATCATTTTGTATGCCTCTATTAAGTCACCTCTTAACCTTCTTCTCTCTAACAAAAACAACCTCAAGTCCATCAGCCTTTCCTCATAAGATTTTCCCTCCATAACATGCAACATCCTGGTAAATCTCCTCTGCACCCGTTCCAAAGCTTCCACGTCCTTCCTATAATGAGGCGACCAGAACTGTACGCAATATTCCAAATGCGGCTGTACTAGAGTTTTGTACAACTGCAACATGACCTCATGGCTCCGGAACTCAATCCCTCTACCAATAAAGGCCAACACACCATAGGCCTTATTAGCCGTGCATAGTTTTATGAACAGGGAGATTATGCTGGAACTGTACAAAATGTTGGTTGGGCTGCAGCTAGAGTATTGTGTGCAGTTCTGGAATCTACATTATAGGAGGGATGTGATAGCACTAGAGAGGGTGCAGAGGAGATTTACCAGGATGTTGCCTGGGATGGAGAGTTTTTGTTATGAAGAAAGATTGGATAGACTTCGATTATCTTCCTTGAAGCAGAAGAGACTGAGGGGGACATGATTGAGATGTATAAAGTCTGAAGGGCATAAATAGAGTCGACAGGAAGAAACTTTTCTCCTTGGTGGAGGGGTCAATGACCTGGGGTCATAGATTTAATGTAATGGGCAGGAGGTTTAGAGGGGATGTGAGGAAAAAGCTTTTTACACAGAGTGTGGTGGGAGTTTGGAACTCACTGTCTCAATGGATGATGGAGGTAGAGATCCTTGTAACATTTAAGAAGTATTTAGATGTGCACTAAATACAGGGCATACAGGGCTATGGACCAACTGCTGGAAAATGGGATTAGAATAAATTAGGTGGTTGTTTTTGACCGGGGCAGACACGATAGTCTGAAGGGGCTTTTTCTGAGCTGTACGTCTCTTTGATTCTATAATCTAATAGCACTGCCATTCAAAGACACTTTATACGAAAGAAAAACTCTCATTCATACAAGCTATTTAGAAAAAATGTATTCCCAGCTTGGTCACTGTCAGTGTGGAGTTTGTATGTTCTCCCCGTGTCTGAGTGGGTTTCCTCCGGGTGCTCCGGTTTCCTTCCACAAGTCCCAAAAGACGTGCTGTTAGGTAATTTGGGCATTCTGAACTCTCCCTCTGTGAACCTAAACAGGCGCCGGAATGTGGCGACTAGGGGATTTTCACAGTATCTTCATTGCAGTGTTAATGTAATTATTATTATTAAATCTCCTCAAGTGGTCAATCTTTTGTAAATTTTTTAAAAATTCACTTAGATAATCCTTAAATAACTTTGTAAAACTGTCAATCAAAATGTGAGCGCAACTTCCTGCTGAGAAGAGTGGTTCTGGAGGTTTTGAAATGCAGCCAAGCATTCATAATAGCCCCATTATCCCACAAAGAACGCTGAAAAAGGGTCAGCTGGACTTGAAAAGGGTCATCTGGATTTGAAGAGAGTAATTTTTCTCTCCCTCCAGATGCTGCCAGACCTGCTGAGATTTTCCAGCATTTTCTCTTTGGTTTCAGATTCCAGCATCTGCAATAATTTACTTTTAAACAATGGTGTCCATTGAAACTGAAAAACCAGGTGAGCCTTTTTTAAGCTGCTGACTATATTTCAATTCCTTTTCAAAGCAGATTGCCCAGCAATTGCCCAGGTATGTCCTCCACACAAAAAGCAGGACAAATACAACCCGGCCAATTATCACCCCATCAGCCAACTCTCAGTCATTAGCAAAATGATGGAATGGGTCAGTGCCATCCAGCCGCACCTGCTTGGCAATAACCTGCTCACTGATGCTCAGTTTGGGTTCTGGCAGGACCACTCAGCTCCTGATCTCATTGCAACCAAACACAGCCAACAGTGGCATAGTGGTTAGCACTACTGCCTCACAGTGCCAGTGACCTAGTTCAATTTGCTTTGTCTGTGTGGAGTTTGCACATTCTCCCCGTGTCTGCGTGAGTTTCCTCCGGGTGCTCCGGTTTCCTTCCTACAGTCAGAAATGTGAAGGTTTCGTGGATTGGCCACACTAAATTGCCCCTTAGCGTCCAGAGATATGCAGGTCAAGTACAGGGTTGCAGGGATAGGGTAGGGTGGCTGCCGGAATAGACTTGGGTAGGGAACTCTTTCAGAGGGTTGGTGCAGACTTGATGGGCTAAATGGCCTCCTTCTGCACTGTTGGGATTCTATGATTCTTTGACCAGAGCTGAACACCAGATCTGAGGTGACTGTCCTTGACATCAAGGCAGCATTTAACTAAGTATTGCATTAAGGAGCACGAGCAAAACTGGAGTCAATTGGAATCAGGGGGGAAATCCTCCGCTGGTTGGAGTCATACCTGACACAAAGGAAGGAGGTTGTGGTGGTTGTAGATAAATAATCTCAGTTCCAGGACATCACTGCTGGAATTTCATCAGATTATGTACTAGGCCAAACCATCTGCTGCTTCATCAATTATCATAGAATCATAGAATTTACAGTGCAGAAAGAGGCCATTCGGCACATCGAGTCTGCACCGGCTCTTGGAAAGAGCACCCTACTTAAGCCCACCCTATCCACGCAACCTAGCAACCCCATCTAACCGAAAGGCAATTTAGCATGGTCAATCCACCTAACCTGCACATCTTTGGACTGTGGGAGGAAATTGGAGAACCTGGAGGAAACCCATGCAAACACGGGGAGAACCTCCATGATATCCTTCCATGATAAGGCCAGAAGTGGAGATGTTCACTGATGACTGCACAATGTTCAGCACCATTCACAACTCCTCATATACTGAAGCAGTCCATGTGCAGATGCAGCAAGCCCTGGACAATATCCAGGCTTGGGCTCACAAATGACAAGTAACATTCACGCTACACAAGTTGCAGACAATCACCATCTTCAACAAGAGATAATCTAATACTCGCCCAATGTCATTCAATGGTATTACCATTGCTGAATCCCTCACTATCAACATACTGGGGGTTACCATTGACCAGAAACTGAACTGGGCTAGCCATATAAATACTATGGCTACAAGTGGAGATCAGAGGCTTGGAATCCTGCGATGAGTCACTCATCTTCTGACTCCCCAAAGCTGGTCTACCACCTACAAAGCACAATTCAGGAGTGTAATGGAATATTCTCCACTTGCCTGGATGAGTGAAGCTCCAACACCACTCAAGAAGCTCAACGCCATCCAGCACAAAGCAGCCCGCTTGTTTGGCACTCTATCCACATACCATCACACCCTCCACTACCAGTGGCAGCTGTGTGTATCATCTACAAGTACTGCAGTGACTCACCAAAGCTCCTTGGGCAGCACCTCCCAACCCATGACTACTACCACCTAGAAGGACAAGAGAAGCAGATACCTGGGAAAACAACCACCTGGAGATTCCCCTCTGAGCTACACACCATCCTGACTTGCAAATATACCGCCGTTCCTTCACTGTCGCTGTGTCGAAATCCTGGAACTCCCTCCCTAACATGACATGCAGGGCCGGCCCAAGGCACCGGCAACTTGGGCAGTCACCCGGGGCGCCATGTGCTAGGGGGCGCCAGAGACTCGGGTCCCGCGGATGCGCAGTTGGGCCAGTGCCAACCAGCGCATGCGCGGTGGCCGCCCTCCCCAGGGCGGCCCCCTCCGCCCCGCCCCTCGGCCCTGTCCCCCCCCCCCGCCTCGGGCCCCCCCCGCCTCCGCCTCGGGCCCACCGCCCCCGCCGCCTCGGCCCCCGCCCCCGCTTCGGCCCCGCCCCCCCCCCCCCCCCCCCCCCCACCCCGCCCCCCCCCTGGCCCCCCCCCCCCCCACCCCGCCCCCGCCCCCCCCACCCCGCCCCGAAGGGCGCTGAAGTTCAGCTTGCCTGGGGCGCCAGCAACCCTAGGGCCGGCGCTGATGACATGGACTGCAATATTTCAAGAAGGCAGCTCATCACCACATTGTCAAGGACAATTAGGGATGAGCAATAAATGTGGGCAATAAATCCACACCCCGTGATTGAAGAGAAAGGAAATTAATTGAGTGGAGCACGGCTTCCAAATTCTAGAGCAGAACACAAAAATCGTGGGGTGAGGGAGAGGGAGGAGAGGAGGTGGGGTGGCGGAAGCACATTAAAATTTCACATGGTACTCCAAATGGTGATCCTGACCTCGGAAGGGATGTGTGCACATTTGCACCCAAGCCATTCCTAACCCACATAAAGACGACACAAAAATAGCGCAGGGTCAGGAAAGCGGGCAAGTTTGTTTTCGCAGTCAGAAAAGTTAAAATTTCAGATTCCCTGACCCAATTCCTGCTTTCATTAGGAATCTATACCCTGGGAGAACTGTGTGCAGCACTCCAAGCATTATTATGGAATCTATACTATCCATATGTAGAAACTGCCATTGGTTGTAACTCGCTCAATATAGGCCTCAGTGAGTGAGAACTGGACTTCTCTAGGACACCCCGAACTACATGTGTCAGCTATACCTTGCCATCCTTGGCGGTAAGATCCTTTGTCCTGTAGGAGACCTGTGTGCGTCCATCGTTAATTATCTCCCGGAACACCGGGATTTTAGCCACCTTGTCCTGCCACTGGCATGTGTAGGATGGTTGGAGGAAGGTGATGATGCTTTTGGCTACTAGAGAGAGCAGAAACACACACATGTCAATAGTGGAGGGAAAGGCAAACGCTGGCAGTTACCTACCAGTCACAATGTTCCACTGGAGTTACACCAGCCAATCAGCAGAAGCTAGTGGAGTTCCCAGCACCAACTGCTGGTCCTGCTAGGAAGAGAGGGTGTGCGAGGATGTCGGGTTGGGGACATGTGCAGGCTCAGCTGCGATGCTTTCCATGATCAAATGTCCTTTTGGCAGAAGCTGCCTAAATTATTCATTGTAAATGGCCACTTGAGTGAAGAACAACTTCTGTTAGTCAACCCGAATTAGGGAAAAGGTGGGCGAACGTTGCTAACTCAACAGCTAGGCACTGTGTTGGTTCATTTGGTAATTCCCGTACCAGCCTCCCCGAACAGGCGCCGGAATGTGGCGACGAGGGGCTTTTCACAGTAACTTCATTTGAAGCCTACTTGTGACAATAAACGATTTTCATTTTTATTTCAATTACCTTCTGTTGTCTGGCATTGAAACATCCAGACCATAAGAAGCACCATTGGTTCCCAGGCTTGCAAATCTAATTGGTTGATCTTTGGAAGTAGCACACATGGCCTCAGTACTCCTGATCACAATCCACCAGTTTTTGTCAGACAGCCTGTACCTATACCATCAGGCAAGGACAGAACTCTGCCAGACCGTGATGCCTCTCACAGGTTACCAGCTCCCGTCACACAGTCTGTACCTATACCATCAGGCAAGGACAGAACTCTGCTCTGCCAGGTTGTGAAGTCTCTTGCAATTGAACCGAGTGCCATCCAACCTCAACTGTAAAGAATGGCCACATGGTGAAGTACTGGCCTTTCAGCCCTTCAGAAGCAAATGTGAGGAAGGCGGCATGGTGGTGCAGTGGTTAGCACTGCTGCTTCATGATGCCGAGGACCCGGGTTCGATCCTGGACCTGTGTCACTGTCTGTGTGAAGTTTGCACATTCTCCCCGTGTTTGTGTGGGTTTCACCCCCATAACCCAAAGATGTGCAGAATAGGTGGATTGGCCACGCTAAATTGCCCCTTAATTGGAAAAAAATAATTGGGTACTCTAAATTTATTTTTAAAACAGAAGCAAATGTGGAGGAAGTAATTTCGAGAGGACTACGTCAATAGGAAGATGAACAGACAGCACTGAGAGAACTACATTGGGGTTTGAGTGAACTAAACGACACAGGGGAAAACTGAACTGGAACCATCAAGACCAAAGCGAGATTCCCAAAGACGTACAGGATTCTTTAATGATGGTGATGTACACAAATCTCTGGTCAATCTCGGCATTCCCCTTCGGAACATCCACAGCCTCTACTTGCAAATGTTTCTCATCATCATCTTCATCCTTCACAAAGAGGGGGACCCGAACATCAATGGAGTCGACCCCATCCTGGAACTCCACCTGCCCGTGAGCATCTGCCAAGAGGTAAAGGAACATCGATGATGACTTTCTGACATGTCCATGCCCCTTACACTCAAACACTTGCTCTTATTCAGCTATATTATAGAGACAGGCCCGAGATGATTGAAATCTATTATTGTTACGCAGCTCAATCTATCATTGTCACAAAATAGAAAGTTTTTAGATACCGAGAGAAGAACTCCACACAGTCAACTTCCAGATCCAATGATTCCCACCACACAGTCAACCCCGGTCATACGAATTAGAAACAGAGGCAGGCCATTCAGCCCCTCAAACCTGCTCTGCCATTCAATAAGATTATGGCTAATCGGATTGTGGCCTCGATTCCACATTCTGCCAACCCCCAATACCCTTTGACTCTCTTGTTCGTCAAGAATCTATCAATCTCTGATTTAAAAACATATTGAATGCTCCTACTCTGGCTAAGGAAGTTCCAAAGATCATTCCTGTGATCCACTCCACACAGCCAACTCCAGTCCTAGTGATCCAATCCACACAGCCAACTCCAGTCCTAGTGATCCACTCCACACAGTGAACTCCACTCCTGGTGATCCACTCCACACCGTAAACTCCAGTCCAGGTGATCAACTTCACACAGTAAACACCACGCCTGCTGATCCACTCCACCCAGAAACATCCAGGTCTGGTGATCCACTTCACACAGTCAACTCCAGTCCTAGTGATCCACTCCACACAGTCAACACCAATCCTAGTGATCCACTCCATACAAACAACTCCAGTCCTAGTGATCCACTCCACACGGACAACTCCAGTCCTAGTGATCCACTCCACACAGTAAACTCCAGTCCAGGTGATCCACTGCACACAGTCAACTCCAGTCCGAGTGATCCAGTCAACACAGTCAACTCCAGTCCTAGTGATCCACTCATAGAATCATAGAATTTACAGTGCAGGAGGAGGCCATTCAGCCCATCGAGTCTGCTCCGGCTCTTGGAATGAGCACCCTACCCAAGGTCAACACCTCCACCCTATCCCCATAACCCAGTAACCCCACCCAACACTAAGGGCAATTTTGGACACTAAGGACAATTTAGCATGGCCAATCCACCTAACCTGCACATCTTTGGAATGTGGGAGGAAACCGGAGCACCTGGAGGAAACCCACGCATCACGGGGAGGATGTGCAGACTCCGCACAGACAGTGACCCAAGCCGGAATCAAACCTGGGACCCTGGAGCTGTGAAGCAATTGTGCTATTCACAATGCTACCATGCTGCCCCAACCTCACACAGTAAACTCCAGTCCTGGTGTTTCACTCCACGGGGTCAACTGTCATACTCATAATCTACTCCACACAGCCAACTACAGTCCACTAGATCCACTAGATACAGACAACTCCAGTCCTAGTGATGCACTCCACACAGCCAATGCCAGTCCTAGTGATCCACTCCACACAGTCAACTCCAGTCCTGGTGATCCAATCCACACAGTCAACTCCAGTCCTGGTGATACAATCCACACAGTCAACTCCAGTCCTGGTGATACAATCCACACAGTCAACTCCAGTCCTGGTGATCCAATCCACACAGTCAACTCCAGTCCCAGTGATCCACTCCAAACAGCCAACTCCAGTCCTAGTGATCCACTCCACACAGTCAACTCCAGTCCTGGTGATCCAATCCACACAGCCAACTCCAGTCCTAGTGATCCACTACAAACATATAACTCCAGTCCTAGTGATCCACTCCACACAGTCAATGCCAGTCCTGGTGATCCACTCCACACAGCCAACTCCAGTCATAGTGATCCACTACATACAGACAACTCCAGTCCTAGTGATCCACTCCAAACACCCAACACAAGCCCTAGTGATCCAATCCACACAGTCAACTCCAGTCCTAGTGATCCAATCCACACAGTCAACTCCAGTCCTAGTGATCCAATCCACACAGTCAACTCAAGTCCTGGTGATCCAATCCACACAGTCAACTCAAGTCCTGGTGATCCAATCCACACAGTCAATTCCAGTCCCAGTGATCCACTCCAAACAGCCAACTCCAGTCCTAGTGATCCACTCCACACAGTGAACTCCACTCCTGGTGATCCACTCCACACTGTAAACTCCAGTCCAGATGATCCACTTCACACAGTAAACACCACGCCTGGTGATCCACTCCACACAGTAAACTCCAGTCCTGGTGATCCACTTCACACAGTCAACTCCAGTCCTAGTGATCCACTCCACACAGTCAACACCAGTCCTAGTGATCCACTCCATACAAACAAATCCAGTCCTAGTGATCCACTCCACACGGGCAACTCCAGTCCTAGTGATCCACTCCACACAGTCAACTCCAGTCCAGGTAATCCACTCCACGCAGTCAACTCCAGTCCGAGTGATCCAGTCCACACAGTCAACTCCAGTCCTAGTGATCCACTCATATAATCATAGAATTTACAGTGCAGGAGGAGGCCATTCAGCCCATCGAGTCTGCTCCGGCTCTTGGAAAGAGCACCCTACCCAAGGTCAACACCTCCACCCTATCCCCATAACCCAGTAACACCACCCAACACTAAGGGCAATTTTGGACACTAAGGACAATTTAGCATGGCCAATCCACCTAACCTGCACATCTTTGGACTGTGGGAGGAAACCGGAGCACCTGGAGGAAACCCACGCACACACGGGGAGGATGTGCAGACTCCGCACAGACAGTGACCCAAGCCGGAATCAAACCTGGGACCCTGGAGCTGTGAAGCAATTGTGCTATCCACAATGCTACCATGCTGCCCCAACCTCACACAGTAAACTCCAGTCCTGGTGTTTCACTCCACGGGGTCAACTGTCATACTCATAATCTACTCCACACAGCCAACTACAGTCCACTAGATCCACTAGATACAGACAACTCCAGTCCTAGTGATCCACTCCACACAGCCAATGCCAGTCCTAGTGATCCACTCCACACAGCCAACTCCAGTCCTGGTGATCCAATCCACACAGTCAACTCCAGTCCTGGTGATCCAATCCACACAGTCAACTCCAGTCCTGGTGATCCAATCCACACAGTCAACTCCAGTCCCAGTGATCCACTCCAAACAGCCAACTCCAGTCCTAGTGATCCACTCCACACAGTCAACTCCAGTCCTGGTGATCCAATCCACACAGCCAACTCCAGTCCTAGTGATCCACTACAAACATACAACTCCAGTCCTAGTGATCCACTCCACACAGCCAACTCCAGTCCTGGTGATCCAATCCACACAGTCAACTCCAGTCCTGGTGATCCAATCCACACAGTCAACTCCAGTCCTAGTGATCCAATCCACACAGTCAACTCCAGTCCTAGTGATCCAATCCACACAGTCAACTCCAGTCCCAGTGATCCACTCCAAACAGCCAACTCCAGTCCTAGTGATCCACTCCACACAGTCAACTCCAGTCCTGGTGATCCAATCCACACAGCCAACTCCAGTCCTAGTGATCCACTACAAACATACAACTCCAGTCCTGGTGATCCACTCCACACAGCCAACTCCAGTCATAGTGATCCACTACATACAGTCAACTCCAGTCCTAGTGATCCACTCCACACAGTCAACTCCAGTCCTAGTGATCCAATCCACACAGTCAACTCCAGTCCTGGTGATCCACCTTTCAATCAACTCCAGACCTGGTGATCCACTCAATACATCAACTGATGTCCTCGTAATCAACTCCATATTGCCAACTCGAGTTCTAGTGGTCCACTCCACACAGTTAACTCCAATCATGGTGATCCACTTCACAGTGCCAATTGCTGTCCTTGTGATCCACTCAACATTGCCAACTCCAATCCTCATGGCCCACTCCATGTGGTTAATTCAAGTCAGGGTGAGATCCACTCCACACAGTCAACCGCTCCATACATTCTATTACCATATTTCCCACTGATCCACTCCGTTTATCCCATTCCCACATTTTCCCATGAACAGTTTGGGAAATGATTGCTTTCCTGCTTTAATCTCACCTCGATCAGATGCCACCGTATAGTAACCAGGGCAAACTTGAAGATCGTTGAAGGATTCCATGTTGACTTTGTCTTCGGTTATATACATGATCTGTTTTTCTGCTGAACGCAAAGCAGGTAATTGCGTGTCGATGATAGTCAGGTCCTGCCTGTGGTGAAAGTAGTCAGAATTTACCAACACATACCTCAGTTGTATGGAGAGACCGGAGAAGCTGAGATTGTTCTGCTTAGAGCAGTGGGGGTTAAGGGGATATTTAATGAGAGGTTTTCAAAACTAAAAAGCACAGGGGGAGGGGGGGAACTGTGGCCATTGATCACTGATTGAAGGCCCTTAGTGGGGGTGGGTGTCAGCAAACAGGTCACAGACTGAAGGCCATTGGCGAGAGGGGGGCAGGATAAAGGTCACAAATTGAAGGCCATTGGCGGGGGTCAGTAAACTTATTGGCAGAAGATTTGCAGGGGAAATGAGAATGTTTTTACACGACCAGCTGTTATGACCAGAAAGCAGCCGCCTGAAAGGGTGGGTGACAGCAGATTCAATGGTAACTTTCAAAATGAAATGGATTTGAAAGGGAAACCAACATGTCACGCTCAGGCGATGGTCTGGGGGTGGAACTGTTGGTGTAATTGGTTATGTCAAAGAGCTGAAACAGACAGAATGGCCAAATGGCTCCATTCTGTGCTTTAGGATTCTATGTAAATATTGATCCCGTGACCTTGAAGCTAATGCATCACAACCTGCTCTTGAGGTTGGGCTGTTGGGCAAGTCGTTGTAAGGCCCAATATCCCTCAAAATACTGGCAGAGCAGCCTTTAAACCCGTCCAGTATCTTCTCTTTATCAACGGATGGTACATTTTGTATTTTATCCTTCTTGATGTTCTAGTCGGTAAAGGCAGAGGTCATGAAGGGGCTCACCTGCAGTTCGTGGGTTCGGATCTGGCTCAACAATAGCACTTCAGTTGCCATGGGATTATGTACTCAAGGTTCCCGCTCCAGAACTTTGAGCGCATGACCCAGACTGGCACACCGAGTGCAGTGTTGAGGGGAGTGCTGCACTGTCTGAGGGATGGTAACTCTCTCAGGTGGGTAGAAAAGATTCTTGGCACTATTTCAAAAAAGAGCAAGGGGTGTTTACCCCTGGTATCCTAGTCACTATTTACACCTCAACGGAAATTAAAATAGATAGTCTGGTACTTAAGAACATAAGAACTAGGAGCAGGAGTAGGCCATCTTGCCCCTCGAGCCTGCTCCGCCATTCAATGAGATCATGGCTGATCTTTTGTGGACTCAGCTCCACTTTCCTGCCTGAACATCATAACCCTTAATCCCTTTATTCTTCAAAAAAACTATCTATCTTTATTTTGAATACATTTAATGAAGGAGCATCAAATGCTTCACTGGGCAAGGAATTCCATAGATTCACAACCCTTTGGGTGAAGATGTTCTTCCTAAACTCAGTCCTAAATCTGCTTCCCATTATTTTGAGGCTATGCCCTCGAGTTCTGCTTTCACCCACCAGTGGAAACAACCTGCCCGCATCTATCCTATCTATTCCCTTCATAATTTTAGATGTTTCGATAAGATCCCCCCTCATCCTTCTAAATTCCAACGAGTACAGTCCAAGTCTACTCAACCTCTGCTCGTAATCCAACCCTCTCAATTCTGGGATTAACCTAGTGAATCTCCTCTGCACACCCTCCAGCGCCAGTACATCCTATCTCAGGTAAGGAGACCAAAATTGAACACAATACTCCAGGTGTGGCCTCACTAACACCTTATACAGTTGCAGCATAACCTCCCTCATCTTAAACTCCATCCCTCTAGCAATGAAGGACAAAACTCCATTCGTCTTTTTAATCACCTGTAAACCAACTTTTTGCGACTAGTGCACTAGCACACCCAGGTCTCTCTGCACAGCGACATGTTTCAATATTTTATCATTTAAATAATAATCCCTTTTGCTGTTGTTCCTACCAAAATGGATAACCTCACATTTGTCAACATTGTATTCCATCTGCCAGATCCTAGCCCATTCACTTAACCTATCCAAATCCCTCTGCAGACTCTGACATACCTGGAGTTTGTGAAAGGCACTATATAAGTCTGTCTTTTTCTTTGCTTTTTATTTTGATGTTTGCCGATTTCAGGTGATCCCTGACGGTGTTGAGAACAGGATCAAACCGATGGCAGGTTCTACATTCAAATTGGCAGTGACACTGAAGAGAGACAAAAGCTTGAGGTTCCAAAGGTCAACTTGGTGCCAGTGGAACAGGCCCACACATCAACACTTTAAATCGAGAAAAGGTTGATTGAAGAAAGTCTGTTTAAACTCTGAGCAAGGAAAGTGATGTCAGTGTTTCAGAGTGAGCTCTACAGGAAAGGCCTGGGATAGGAATACTGTATCAGGTTAGGATTGTATCGCAGATTGGTGAATGGACAGTGATAATTCATGAATGACAGGGCATCAGCTCCCAAAGGGTATATTGTGGCCCCTGGTTAGCTCAAGGATGTTGAGAAATTACTTACCGCTTTCCAGCATGTGGTTGAAGCCTAAGAAACACAAACAAATATGAAATGTTGAATTAGATAAAGTCTTAGTTCTTATCAACAAATTATGATGGACCATGAGAGAGAGAGAGAGACAGAGAACAGGGAGAATGGGACACAGGGAGATAGAGAGGCACAGCTAAGGGGAGAAACAGGGAGAGTTGTAGAGAGCGAGAGAGAGAGGGGCACAGAATGAGAGAGAAAGGGACAGAAACAAACAGACAGATAGAGTACAGAGAGTGGGCAGAAATGCCGTCCTTAATTATTTGATTCGTAGAAACATGATTTCTCAGACAAACCCAGTCCCACTTGCAAACTTGTGAGATAGGTGTGAAACCTTGTGAATTTTCTGCTGTTCATTTTCGTGGGGGAGCTGGTTCATAGTTTCAATTTATACTGATACTTCTACTGTCTTCCAGTTCCATACTTTGTCAATGGATTCCTCTCTGATTCTAGTCTACACGCTGAAGCAGGAGGGCGGCACGATGGCAAATGCGGCACGGCAGCATAGTGGTTAGCACAGTTGCTTCACAGCTCCAGGGTCCCAGGTTCGATTCCCAGCTGGGTCACTGTCTGTGCAGAGTTTGCACGTTCTCCCCATGTCTGCGTGGGTTTCCTCCGGGTGCTCCGGTTTCCTCCCACAGTCCAAAGATGTGAAGGTTAGGTGGATTGGCCATGCTAAATTGCCCTTAGTGTCCAAAAAGGTTAAGGGGGGGGGGGGCGGGGGGTTACGGGGATAGGGTAGATAGGTGGGCTTGAGTAGGGTGCACTTTGTGGGGGCTGTTGCAGACTCGATGGGCCGAATGGCCTCCTTCTGCACTGTAAATTCTATGTATCTATGTATCTTATAAAACTAGCGCGAGAATTTCCAGTTGGCAGTGATGGATCCAACCGTGATGGCAACCATTGACCATGAATGTGGGTGAGGAATTCACAGTGTATGGCTGGTTGTCACATACAGTTTACTAATCTTGACAGTGAGTTAAATTGTTAAGAGTTGAACTTGCGGACTTCCGGTTGCGGCTATGACCAGCTAAGTCGCACGTTTGGCTGCTCCTGCTACAAAGGTGTTTTCGGGCCAATTGGAGGGCCCCAACGGCGCTGTAAGGACAAATCCCGGTGGGGGAAGGCTCCCTGAAGAGAACCAGACCAACTTTATGGTCGATACCCGGAGTGGGGTGGTAAAGAAAGCAACAGCAGCTCCCAAAAAAAAGCGGGGGAAGAAGACCAAAATGGCGGCCGGTGGCGCACCCGAGGAATGGAGGAAATGGGCGGAGGAGCAGCAGGCCGCTCTCCTGCGCTTCTTTACGGAGCTGAAAATGGAGCTCTTGGAGTCAATGAATGCGACGACCACCAGGCTGATGGGAGCCCAGGCGACCCAAGAGGCGTCGATTCGGGAGCTGCAACAGGAGATGACTGTGAGGGAGGAGGAGGCCACGGTCCTCGTGGGAAAGGTAGAGGTGCACGAGGCACTCCACCTGAAATGGCAGAGCCGTTTTGAGGAGCTGGATACCCGAATGAGGCGGAAGAACCTGAGGATCTTGGGCCTGGCAGAAGGCCTGGAGGGGTCAGACCTCCCGGGATATGTAGCAGAAATGCTGAGCTCCCTGATGGGGGCAGGGGCCGTCCCTTCGCCCCTGGAGCTGGAAGAGGCCTACAGGGTCATGGCTAGGAGGCCAAGAGCAAATGAGCCCCCGAGGGCGGTGCTGGTGCGGTTCCAGCGACTCAGCGACCGTGAGAGAGTGCTGGAGTGGGCCAAGAGGGAAAGGAGCAGCAAGTGGGAGAATTCGACGGTGAGGGTCTACCAGGACTGGAGTGCGGAGGTGGCAAAGCGGCGGGCCCGGTACAACCGGACGAAGGCGGTGCTACATGCAAAACGGATCAGGTTCGGAATGCTGCAGCCAGCGCGCTTGTGGGTCACCTACAGGAACCAACACCACTATTTTGAGTCCCCAGAGGAGGCGTGGGCCTTTGTACAGGAAGAGAAACTGGACTCGAATTAGACCCAGGGGATACTTGGCGGCCGTAGCCGCTCGGGTACTTTCAGCTGAATTCTTTGTTTGGATTTTGAACTCTTGCTGTGGTTTTTCTTCTGATGTTTTTTCCCCCTTTGCCAACTTCCCTTAGTTATTGTTATTGTGGTTATTCATGGTTATTTATGGTTATTTATGCTGTTTGGTAGAGGGCGACTGTTAAGTACATTGTTATTTGTTATTTATCTGTTGTTTATAATGTTAAGTTGGGGAGGCGGGACGGGGGGGAGAGCAGATCGGGGATATGGGCTCCTAGGGGGGGTTCTTTACAGGCATGGACGGGGACGGGGGTGGAACTGAAGATGGCGGGGTGGGGTGTGGCAGGGCGAAAGCGCGGGCTTTCCTCTGTTTTCCCGCGCGCGGGGCAGAGGAGGGGGGAGGGGAGGAGTGCGGGGCGTGGCTAGCAATGGCGACCTTTCCCGCGCTGGAGCGGGGCCAGGGAGGAGTGGCAAGGGGGGGGAGGCCCCCCCCCCGAGCCGGGGGGAGTCGGAGTGTGGCAGGAGCAGCCGGGTCAGAGTGAACCAGCTGACTTACGGGAGTACGATGGAGGGTACATCGCGGCTAGGAGGGGTCCTAGCCTGGGGGGGGGGGGGGGGGCGGGGGGAGGGGGGTTAGGGAGGGACACCGGGTTGCTGCTGAAAAGACCAGAAACGGGAAGGGGGGGGACTGGAGAGGTGGGGGGAGGGGGACATCGCCATGGGGAGCGGGTCAGAAGGGGAGGGTCGACCCGGGGCGAGCAGGGAACAGGACATGGCTAATCGGCAGGGGAAGGGGGCGGGTCGTCCCGCGACCCGGCTGATCACTTGGAACGTGAGGGGGTTGAATGGGCCGGTCAAGAGATCAAGGGTATTCTCACACCTGAAGGGACTGAAGGCTGATGTAGCAATGTTACAGGAGACCCATTTGAAGGTAGTGGACCAGGTTCGCCTGAGAAAGGGGTGGGTGGGACAGGTGTTCCACTCTGGATTGGACGCAAAGAACCGGGGGGGTGGCGATTCTGGTGGGAAAGAGGGTGTCGTTCGTGGCGGAGGAGGTGGTGGCGGATAAGGAGGGTAGGTATGTGATGGTGAAGGGTAAGCTGCAGGGGGAGAAAGTGGTGATGGTCAACGTATATGCCCCGAACTGGGATGACGCGGGTTTTATGAGGCGCCTATTGGGCCTCATTCCGGGACTGGAGGCAGGAGGCTTGATCATGGGGGGGGGACTTTAACACAGTGCTGGTCCCCGGGCTAGACAGATCGAGCTCAAGGACCAATAGGAGGCCGGCAGCGGCAGAAGTGCTGAGGGGGTACATGGAGCAGATGGGAGGAGTAGACCCATGGAGGTTTGGTAGGCCGAGGGCGAGGGAGTATTCCTTTTTCTCCATAGAGTGTACTCCAGAATCGATTTCTTCGTGTTGAGCAGGGGGCTGATCCCGAGGGTACGGGAAGCTGAGTACTCGGCCATTGCGATCTCTGATCATGCACCGCATTGGGTGGATGTGGAAATGGGGGAGGCGCGGGACCAGCGCCCGCTGTGGCGGCTGGATGTGGGGCTGTTAGCGGACGACGAGGTGTGTAAAAGGGTCCGGAAGAGCATTGAGAGCTATCTGGACTTGAATGACACGGGTGAGGTGCAGGTGGGGATGGTCTGGGAGGCCCTGAAGGCAGTGATCAGGGGAGAGCTGATCTCCATAAGGGCGCACAGAGAAAGAAAGGAGAGGCAGGAGAGGGAGAGGCTGGTGGGGGAGCTATTGGAAGTGGATAGGAGATATGCGGAGGCACCAGAGGAGGGGCTGCTGGGAGAACGGCGCAGCCTGCAGGTCAAGTTCGACCTGCTGACCACCAGGAAGGCAGAGACGCAGTGGAGAAGGGCACAGGGCGCGATCTATGAGTATGGGGAAAAGGCGAGCAGGATGCTGGCACACCAGCTTCGCAAACGAGATGCGGCTAGGGAGATTGGGGGAGTGAAGGAGAGGGGCGGGAAGGTAGTGCAGAAGGGGCAAGAAGTGAACGGGGTCTTCAGGGATTTTTACAAGGAGTTGTATCGGTCTGAGCCGCCGACGAGGAGAGGGGGAATGGAGGACTTCCTAAACAAATTGAGGTTCCCAAGGGTCCAGGAGGGGCGGGTAGAAGGGCTGGGGGCGCCAATAGGGCTAGAGGAGCTAGTCAAGGGAATAGGTCAGATGCAAGCGGGGAAGGCGCCGGGGCCAGATGGGTTCCCGGTGGAATTCTATAAGAAAAATGTGGACTTGGTGGGACCGGTACTGGTACGAGCCTTTAATGAGGCGCGAGAGGGGGGGGGTTCTGCCCCCGACAATGTCGCAGGCTCTGATCTCCCTGATATTGAAGCGGGATAAAGACCCCGTGCAGTGCGGGTCCTACAGGCCTATCTCGCTTCTGAACGTGGATGCCAAGTTGCTGGCAAAGATCCTGGCAGCTAGAATAGAGGATTGTGTGCCAGGGGTAATCCATGAGGACCAGACGGGGTTCGTGAAGGGGCGGCAGCTCAACACGAACGTGCGGAGATTGCTGAATGTAATTATGATGCCGGCAGTGGAGGGGGAGGCTGAGATAGTGGTAGCGCTGGACGCGGAGAAGGCATTCGATAGGGTGGAGTGGGAGTACCTGTGGGAGACGTTGGAACGGTTTGGGTTTGGGGAAGGGTTTATTAAGTGGGTGAAGTTGCTCTACTCGGCCCCGACGGCGAGTGTAGTGACAAACGGGAGGAGGTCGGAGTATTTCGGGCTCCACCGAGGGACCAGGCAGGGATGTCCCCTATCCCCCCTACTTTTCGCACTGGCGATTGAACCGTTGGCGATGGCACTGAGGGGTTCAGGGGGGTGGAGAGGACTGACTAGGGGAGGGGAGGAACATCGAGTATCGCTGTATGCGGATGATCTACTGCTGTACGTGGCAGACCCAGAAGGGGGAATGCCGGAGATAATGGAACTATTAGCAGAGTTTGGGGACTTTTCGGGGTACAAACTAAATTTGGGCAAAAGCGAGGTTTTTGTGATACACCCGGGGGACCAGGGAGAGGGTATTGGGAGACTCCCCTTCAAGCGAGCAGGAAAGAGCTTTAGGTACTTAGGGGTGCAGGTGGCAAGGAACTGGGGGACCCTCCACAAGTTGAACTTTTCCAGGCTGGTGGAACAGATGGAGGAGGAATTTAAGAGGTGGGACATGGTACCGTTGTCGCTGGCGGGGAGGGTGCAGTCAATCAAAATGACGGTCCTCCCAAGGTTCTTGTTTTTATTTCAGTGCTTGCCCATCTTCCTCCCTAGGGCCTTCTTCAAAAAGGTGACGAGTAGCATCATGAGCTACGTGTGGGCGCATGGCACCCCAAGGGTGAGGAGGGTCTTTTTGGAGCGGAGTAGGGACAGTGGAGGGCTGGCACTGCCCAATCTCTCGGGGTACTACTGGGCGGCAAATGTGTCAATGGTGCGCAAGTGGATGATGGAAGGGGAGGGGGCAGCTTGGAAACGAATGGAGAGGGCGTCCTGTGGCAACACAAGCCTGGGGGCCCTAGTAACGGCACCATGGCCGCTCCCCCCCACGAGGTACACCACGAGCCCGGTGGTGGCGGCCACCCTCAAGATATGGGGGCAGTGGAGGCGACATAGGGGGGAAATGGGAGGTCTGTTGGCGGCGCCAATAAGAGGGAACCATAGATTTATCCCGGGGAACATCGACGGGGGATTTCAGAGCTGGTACAGGGTGGGCATACGGCAGCTGAAGGACCTGTTTATAGAGGGGAGGTTTGCGAGCCTGGGAGGGCTGGAGGAGAAGTTTGAGCTCCCCCCGGGAAACATGTTCAGATATTTACAAGTGAAGGCATTTGCTAGGCGGCAGGTGGAGGGGTTTCCCCTGCTCCCCAGTAAGGGGGCGAGTGATAGGGTGCTCTCGGGGGTCTGGGTCGGAGGGGGGAAGATATCAGACATCTACAAGATAATGCAGGAGGCGGAAGAAGCATCAGGGGAGGAGCTGAAAGCCAAGTGGGAAGGGGAGCTGGGAGAGCAGATAGAAGACGGGACGTGGGCGGATGCACTGGAGAAGGTCAATTCTTCCTCCTCGTGTGCGAGACTGAGCCTCATTCAATTTAAGGTGCTGCATAGAGCTCACATGACGGGGACAAGGATGAGCCGGTTCTTTGGGGGTGAGGACAGGTGTGTCAGATGTCTGGGAAGCCCAGCGAACCATGTGCATATGTTCTGGGCATGTCCGGTGCTGGAAGGGTTCTGGAAGGGGGTGGCAAGGACGGTGTCGAAGGTGGTGGGGTCCAGGGTCAAACCAGGATGGGGGCTTGCGATCTTTGGGGTCGGGGTAGAACCGGGGGTACAGGAGGCTAGGGAGGCCGGAATACTGGCCTTTGCGTCCCTAGTGGCTCGACGAAGGATATTAATTCAATGGAAGGACGCGAGGCCTCCAAGCGTTGAACTTGGATTAACGATATGGCTAGCTATATTCAGCTAGAAAGGATCAAATTTGCCCTGAGAGGGTCGGTACAGGGATTCTCCAGGCGGTGGCAACCTTTCCTTGACTTTTTAGATCAGAGATAGATGTTCGGGGTCGTGGCAGCAGCAACCCGGGGGGGGGGGGGGGGGGGGAGGGGGGGGAGGGAGTGGGGGGGGGGGAGGGGAGGGGGGGGGGCAGCAAGGGTCGTGGGGGGACATGCACGACTGTAACGCGGGCAAGTCTGCTCGCTGCTCATGTCTGAAACTGTAGGCTGCCTTGTTTGTTAAGGTTGCCTGGGGGGGGGGGGGGGGGGGAGGAGGACTGGTGCGCGCGAGAGGGCGGGCGAGGGAGGGACATTTGCCTAGAGGGATTGTGTTGTAAATAATTTAAAAATTAGTAGGGGTAAATGTTTGTATGGAAAAACTCTTTCAATAAAAATTATTTAAAAAAAAAAGAGTTGAACTTGCAATGTTCGTGCCTGAGTGGGGGTGGCACAGTGGTTAGCACTGTGCTTCACAGTGCCAGGGACCCGGATTCGATTCCATCTTTGGGTGACTGTGTGGAGTGAGCACGTTCTCACCGTATCTGGGTGTGTTAACTCCTGGTGCTCCGGTTCCCTCCCACAGTCCAAAGATAGTCACAAATTGTCATGGTGGGGCAGCACGGTGGCGCAGTGGGTTAGCCCTGATGCCTCACAGCGCCGAGGTCCCAGGTTCGATCCCGGCTCTGGGTCACTGTCCCTGTGGAGTTTGCACATTCTCCTCGTGTTTGCATGGGTTTCGCCCCCACAACCCAAAGATGTGCAGGGTAGGTGCATGGTAAATTGCCCCTTAACTGGAAAAAATTAATTGGGTACTCTAAATTTATAAACAAAAAAAAAATTGCTAGGGTGAGTTTAAACTCCTGAACTGTGCTGTACTGTTCTATGTTCTATGTTCTAACTCTGGATTATTAGTCCGAGTCTCTAGAACAGGACTCTGGTGTTACAACGATGACATTGGCATACATGAAATTTCCAACAATAGACTGATCAAATTAATTACCTGGATAATTCAGACTATGATTCTAACTGCAAAATGTCAGATCACTTCATTACTATTCAAAGTTCATAATTCAATCTTGAACTAACTTCCGACTTGTTGAGGGCTGGAATGATGCTACCGTTGAGATTCTCTGTTCTCGCCAGCAGCGTACATCCCCACCCCTGGGTTGCCCGTCGGCATGGGGTGGCTTTAATGGGAAATCCCATTGACAAGTGGCGGGAAGGGCGAATGCTGCCACCAGCAAGTGGCACACTGTCAAGAAACACATGACGGGGGACAGGAGAATCCAGCCCGTTTTCTCATATATGTGAGAGATGGAAAAGAAGAGAGAGAGAGTGGGCAGAAAGAATTAAAACAGTTACAGAGTTACAGGCCACAGAAAAATAAATTGTATTCACTGCCACAGCAGATCAACTATATTGAAATGTAAATAAATCTTCACCTGTGAGGTGCTGGCTGGCCTGCCCTGAGGGAAGAATGGAAAATTGTAGGTACACAGCCTGTCATCTTCTAACTAATTTGTGTGCGGTTTACTGACTCTCTTAATCACTCATTTGATTAAACCTGCTGCTGGCCTTTTTGATGAGAGGTGTCCTGTGTGGGGAAGTCTGGGGCAAGGTGAGTGGTGATGATGGGGTGGGGAACCGATTGCTCGTGGTGCCTCAGTCACTACTGAAGTCACTGTGGTAGTTGACTTAAACTTTTGGCCTAATTTTAAAATTTTCTACTCCTTGAAGACCAAACTTTGGGTGGTATTCTCCATCCCAACGTACCAGTTTTCTCCATCCCGACAGTCGGCCAATGGGATTTCCAGTGCCAAGAAACACTACACTATCTAATGCGACTCCAGGGAACTCCCTGACGTGACCACACTTAGTCCACCGCATGCCGATGGGCAACCCAGGGCTGGGGATGTACGCTGCTGGTGAGAACAGAGAATCTCAACGGTAGCATCATTCCAGCCCACAAGTAGGGAGTTAGTTCAAGACTGAATTATGAGCTTTGAATGGTAATTATTACATGAGCAGAAATGTATAGCCAAGTTCCGCACAAGAGTGTGGCCTCAACCGGGACCTGGGATTCATGTCGCATTACATTCACCCCCCACTGTCTGGCCTGGGCTTGTGAAATCCTTCAACTGTCCTGGCTCGAGACAATTCATACCTCTTTAACCTGGGGTTACCCCTATCTCTGGATCTGTAAAGATTCAATTACCTGCAAATGCTCGCATTCTAAGCATTGTCTGGCATCTTTGAATTTGTCTATATACATGTTTCTGGAACAAACCTCTTCATTCACCTGAGGAAGGAGCAGTGCTCCGAAAGCTAGTGTTTGAAACAAACCTGTTGGACTTTAACCTGGTGTTGTAAGACTTCTTACCGTGAATTACCCAGGTAATTCCCATTGTGTACAGCTCCAAACAGTCGGGAAATCCCCAGACGTGGGTGCACTGCCGGTGCAACGGAGAATCCTGACTTGGGAGAACTCAGCCCCTTATTTTTTTATTTCATTGTTACCGAAAGCCCCTCATCTAATCATTACACTCCTCCTGTTCTAATCCCGGTGATGAAACTTACAACTGGAGTCCGATCATTCTGCACTTTATAAGCTTTTACTTACAGGGACACACATTACAAACATACAGCTGTAATCCCAACACCCATCATTTCCTCTGGGAGCACAAGCAAATCTCCAGTTAATGCCCAGCACAATTAAACACTCAGGCACGATCTATGGGCTATGTTGCACACCACAGCACAACGTGGCCAGTAGATACCAGGAGACCCCGCTCCCAGGGTATACTTGGATCACTACGCCTCATGAGATCTAACGTGATCTCGCAGGATGTCACTTTTTGGCAAATCTGCATTTTAGAGCAAGACAGCTAGTCTCACTGTAATGAAAGGAGACTGGATGTCTTGCTCTAAAATGCAGTTTCCCGAGGCACACTATTCCATGGGCTCTATTCCATTTACCTCAGAGACACCGGATAAGGGACATTCGGTACTGGTCCCAGAAACAGGGAACAGACAGAATCATAGATTATCATAGAATTTACAGTGCAGAAGGAGGCCATTCGGCCCATCGAATCTGCACTAGCTCCTGGAAAGAGCACCCTACCCAAGGTCAACACCTCCACCTTATCCCCATAACCCAGTAACCCCACCCAACACTAAGGGCAATTTTGGACACTAAGGGCAATTTATCATGGCCAATCCACCTAACCTGCACATCTTTGGACTGTGGGAGGAAACCGGAGCATCCGGAGGAAACCCACGCACACACAGGGAGGATGTGCAGACTCCGCACAGACATTGACCCAAGCCGGAATCAAACCTGGTACCCTGGAGCTGTGAAGCAATTGTGCTATCCACAATGCTATCGTGCTGCCCAGAATTAAGGGGCAATTTAGCGTGGCCAATCCACCTACCCTGCACATCTTTGGGTTGTGGGGGCGAAACCCACGCAAACACGGGGAGAATGTGCAAACTCCACACGGACAGTGACCCAGAGCCGGGATCGAACCTGGGACCTCGGCGCCGTGAGACTCGTGGGGGTCTTACAGGAATTTGGAGGCCCCCAGCAGCATGCCCGCTGGGTGAGGTGATAGCCTGGCATTGCTTGTGACACTTGGGCACCCTGGCACTTCCAGCTGGGAAGGGGCACTACCAGGGTGCCAGGGTGGCACTTCCAAGATGCCAAATGGCTTTTTTTACTGATGGGGATCAGGTACAGGGGTGCCATGTGCCCGTGAGGTGGGGTGCGGGCCTGAGGACCCCCTAATAGGTGGGTTGGGACCTTGGGGGGGATTCAGGAGTCGCATTGGGGCATCTAGAGATCAGGGCATCCTGATCCCTGCACTGTGGAGTTCCAGGAAGCTGAGCTCCTCACTGCAGGAAACTAGACTAAGTGTGGTCTTGTCAGGGAGTTACCTGGAGTCGCGTTAGATAGCGTAGTGCTTCTCGGCACTACGAGTGTCAGGAACCACGCGGCTAAATGCGTTAGCTATGGGACTATTTGGTTAGTTCTTGCCCTCAGTTAATATAAAATGAATGCCAGTTTTTTTATTCAGATCTTTCCACCTTTTCTGCATTTCATTTGGCAGCCTACTCTTTATTGTTAATCTTTCATTTCCTGTTATTATTTTGCAGTCTTCAATATAAAACAATTTGAGACACGCTCCTACAGCTGGAGTTCTGTAGAACTGTGTATTGTTGTCTGTTAGTGCTAAAATAGAAGCAATACAGCTGTTAACTAAGTATTTATTATTCTGCATGTCCGTGTCTTATATTAACTAATTTCAAGGGATTACAAATGGAAATAATGATTATAACTGATTACTGAAATTATAGATCATAGAACTTACAGTGCAGAAGGAGGCCATTCGACCCATTGAATCTACACCGGCCCCTGAATAGCCCACACCTCCACCCTATCCCTGTAAGCCAGCAACCTCACCTAACATTTGGACACTACTTGCCAATTTAGTGTGACCAATGCACCTAACCCGCACATCTTTGGACTGGTCAAGGAAACCGGAGCACCCAGAGGAAACCCACACAAAGACGGGGAGAACATGCAGACTCCACACCGACAGTGACCCAAGCTGGGGATCGAACCCGGGTCCCTGTCACTGTGAAACAACAGTGCTAACCACCGTTCTACTGTGCCGAAATTTTCTGGGTGGGTGTGTATGCGTATCATACACCAAGTATTCCAATTGTGTTGGGGGAGGCTGGAAAACTGTAAATCATATTTTGAAGAACTCAAATTTGGAGCTTATGCGAGTGACTCCACTGTAGATAAATGTATTTTTCATATATTAAGTGAGGCTTCATCCTATAAGGAGGCAGCTGTTTCAACCAATCATGACTATGGTGTGTGGGGCATCTTTAACACATTCAGGGATGACAAGTAGGATTTTCAAAACTTCTTTTTATAAAGCATTTTCAGATGCAGGAATATAGTTTTTATAAAGAGCTCTTGTCTGTTAGAGATTAAATAACTAACAAAGTTTAAAAGTGAACTGTGAATCTATACTAGTTTATGTTTGAAAAAAAGTAGCACACGATTTTCATACCAAACCTAGATGGTGCGGTTGACAGTACTGAGAGATGCACACACAATAACTGAGGGACTCAAGAGATAGGGAATGGTCCTTACCTAAACTTGGTTTTCTGCACAGGCTGGAATCCAGGGACAGATTTGTATGCATCATTGAGCTGAAATCACATCGGTCAAAAGTCAGTCATAATAGTAAATATTCATTGCATTACTGATAGAGTCTAGTTTTATTCATAGTTGCATTAATATAGGGGCCAGTTGAATGCATGTAGCTGAAGAGGCTAAATGCTAAAAGTGTCTTGACTGTGGGAACTCAGTTATTGTCTCATATAATGAAGTAACACAGCAAAATGTGGGAAAACATATGCAGTACTTTTCCTCAGACTGCACATGCAGACACTAAGCTAGTTTGATAGACACCAGTCAATCTTGAGTAATGTCCAATGTTTGATTAACAAATCATTCTCTAAGTAACAGACATTCATTTGAACAAACCAGGATGTCTCAGCTGAGAATTAGAAGACAATGTAAGTAAATGAGGGGTTAAATCAGAGATCAGAATTTGCTTAAAAGTAGGACCTCGTGGTCAATGTCTTTGTTCCTGAATTCTTGAATTATCTATCTGTTTGTTTGTGTTAAAATAAGAACATAAGAACATAAGAACATAAGAACTAGGAGCAGGAGTAGGCCATCTGGCCCCTCGAGCCTGCTCCGCCATTCAATTAGATCATGGCTGATCTTTTGTGGACTCAGCTCCACTTTCCGGCCCGAACACCATAACCCTTAATCCCTTTATTCTTCAAAAAACTATCTATCTTTACCTTAAAAATATGTAATGAAGGAGCCTCAACTGCTTCACTGGGCAAGGAATTCCATAGATTCACAACCCTTTGGGTGAAGAAGTTCCTCCTAAACTCAGTCCTAAATCTACTTCCCCTTATTTTGAGGCTATGCCCCCTAGTTCTGCTGTCACCCGCCAGTGGAAACAACCTGCCCGCATCTATCCTATCTATTCCCTTCATAATTTTAAATGTTTCTATAAGATCCCCCCTCATCCTTCTAAATTCCAACGAGTACAGTCCCAGTCTACTCAACCTCTCCTCATAATCCAACCCCTTCAGCTCTGGGATTAACCTAGTGAATCTCCTCTGCACACCCTCCAGTGCCAGTACGTCCTTTCTCAAGTAAGGAGACCAAAACTGAACACAATACTCCAGGTGTGGCCGCACTAACACCTTATACAATTGCAACATAACCTCCCTAGTCTTAAACTCCAGCCCTCTAGCAATGAAGGACAAAATTCCATTTGCCTTCTTAATCACCTGTTGCACTTAGAACATAGAACATAGAACAGTACAGCACAGAACAGGCCCTTCGGCCCTCAATGTTGTGCCGAACAATGATCACCCTACTTAAACCCACGTATACCCGTAACCCAACAATCCCCCCATTAACCTTACACTACTGGCAATTTTAGCATGGCCAATCCACCTAACCCGCACATCTTTGGACTGTGGGAGGAAACCGGAGCACCCGGAGGAAACCCACGCACACACGGGGAGGACGTGCAGACTCCACACAGACAGTGACCCAGCCGGGAATCGAACCTGGGACCCTGGAGCTGTGAAGCATTGATGCTAACCACCATGCTACCGTGAGGCCCCACTTGTAAACCAACCTTCTGTGACTCATGCACTAGCACACCCAAGTCTCTCTGAACAGCGGCATGCTTTAATATTTTATCGTTTAAATAATAATCCCGTTTGCTGTTATTCCTACCAAAATGGATAACATCACATTTGTCAACATTGTATTCCATCTGCCAGACCCGAGCCCATTCACTTAACCTATCCAAATCCCTCTGCAGACTTCCAGTATCCTCTGCACTTTTCGCTTTACCACTCATCTTAGTGTCATCTGCAAACTTGGACACATTGCCCTTGGTCCCCAACTCCAAATCATCAATGTAAATTGTGAACAATTGTGGGCCCAACACGGATCCCTGAGGGACACCACTAGCTACTGATTGCCAACCAGAGAAACACCCATTTATCCCAACTCTTTGCTTTCTATTAATTAACCAATCCTCTATCCATGCTACTACTTTACCCTTAATGCCATGCATCTTTATCTTATGCAGCAACCTTTTGTGTGGCACCTTGTCAAAGGCTTTCTGGAAATCCAGATATACCACATCCATCGGCTCCCCGTTATCTACTGCACTGGTAATGTCCTCAAAAAATTCCACTAAATTAGTTAGGCATGACCTGCCTTTAACGAACCCATGCTGCGTCTGCCCAATGGGACAATTTCTATCCAGATGCCTCGCAATTTCTTCCTTGATGATAGATTCCAGCATCTTCCCTATTACCGAAGTTAAACTCACTGGCCTATAATTTCCTGCTTTCTGCCTACCTCCTTTTAAAAACAGTGGCGTCACGTTTGCTAATTTCCAATCCACCGGGACCACCCCAGAGTCTAGTGAATTTCGGTAAATTATCACTAGTGCATCTGCAATTTCCCTAGCCATCTCTTTTAGCACTCTGGGATGCATTCCATCAGGGCCAGGAGACTTGTCTACCTTTAGCCCCATTAGCTTGCCCATCACTCCCTCCTTAGTGATAACAATCCTCTCAAGGTCCTCACCTGTCATAGCCTCATTTCTATCAGTCGCTGGCATGTTATTTGTGTCTTCCACTGTGAAGACCGACCCAAAAAACCTGTTCAGTTCCTCAGCCATTTCCTCATTTCCCATTATTAAATCTCCCTTCTCATCCTCTAAAGGACCAATATTTACCTTAGCCACTCTTTTTTGTCTTATATATTTGTAAAAACTTTTACTGTCTGTTTTTATATTCTGAGCAAGTTTACTCTCATACTCTATCTTACTCTTCTTTATAGCTTTTTTAGTAGCTTTCTGTTGCCCCCTAAAGATTTCCCAGTCCTCTAATCTCCCAGCAATCTTTGCCACTTTATATGCTTTTTCCTTCAATTTGATACTCTCCCTTATTTCCTTAGATATCCACGGTCGATTTTCCCTCTTTCTTCCGTCCTTCCTTTTTGTTGGTATAAACCTTTGCTGAGCACTGTGAAAAATCGCTTGGAAGGTTCTCCACTGTTCCTCAACTGTTCCACCATAAAGTCTTAGCTCCCAGTCTACCTTAGCTAGTTCTTCTCTCATCCCCTTGTAATCTCCTTTGTTTAAACACAAAACACTAGTATTTGATTTTACTTTCTCACCCTCCATCTGTATTTTAAATTCCACCATATTGTGATCGCTCCTTCCGAGAGGATCCCTAACTATGAGATCATGAATCAATCCTGTCTCATTACACAGGACAAGATCTAGGACCGCTTGTTCCCTCGTAGGTTCCATTACATACTGTTCTAGGAAACTATCACGGATACATTCTATAAACTCCTCCTCACGGTTGCCTTGACCGACCTGGTTAAACCAATCGACATGTAGATTAAAATCCCCCATGATAACTGCTGTACCATTTCTACATGCATCAGTTATTTCTTTGTTTATTGCCTGCCCCACCATCTCGTTACTATTTGGTGGCCGATAGACTACTCCTATCATTGACTTTTTCGCCTTACTATTCCTGATTTCCACCCAAATGGATTCAACCTTATCCTCCATAGCACCGATGTCATCCCTTACTATTGCCCGGATGTCATCCTTAAATAACAGAGCAACACCACCTCCCTTACCATCCACTCTGTCCTTCCGAATAGTTTGATACCCTCGGATATTTAACTCCCAGTCGTGACCATCCTTTAACCATGTTTCAGTAATGGCCACTAAATCATAGTCATTTACGATGATTTGTGCCACCAACTCATTTACTTTATTCCGAATACTACGAGCATTCAGGTAAAGTACACTTATGTTGGTTTTTTTACCTCTGTTTTGAATCTTAACATCTCCAGTTTTATTCCTTTTGTTATTACTGGGTCTATTCACTGTGCTCCCCTCAGTCACTGTACCTTGTACTGTCGCCCTTATGGATTTCTGACTATGTCTTCTCTGCCTTGCACTTTTCCCTTTACTTCCTTTTGTTTCTGTCCCTGTTTTACTACCTTCCAACTTCCAGCATTGGTTCCCATCCCCCTGCCACATTAGTTTAAACCCTCCCCAACAGCTCTAGAAAACACCCCCCCAGGACATCGGTTCCAGTCCTGCCCAAGTGCAGACCGTCCGGTTTGTACTGGTCCCACCTCCCCCAGAACCGATCCCAATGCCCCCATGATTTCCTTTTGTGCTTTTTGCCATGTGCTTGACTTTTTAATGTATTGTTTTATATTTTATTCAGTTCTTATTCAAGTGTATACCAGTAAACTAATCCAATCTAGTGAGTAATTAATAATAAAGTTGTATTTTTTTTACACCTCCCACCAACCGCACTACGGATTCTTATTAGAAGGTAAAATAAGAGCCCCAACAATTACACAGTATTTACAGCACAAAAACAGGCCATTTGGCTAACTGGCTTATGCCAACGTTTATGTTCCCCACAATCTTCCTCATCTCATCCTATCAGCCTATCCCCTCAGGACTGGTGTGATCAGCCAGCAGCTCAGTGGGTACTCCTTACCTAACCGTCATCCTAGGGTGGTCCTTGACGATGCTGGGGATCTCCAAGTATCCCAAGATCTAGCTATCATGCTAGCTCCCTTGGAAATGTGCACACAGGTGTATGAGCTGGTGGCGGTGGTCACACACGTGTTGAACATTCAGGGAGTGGAACCCCTTCCTGTTCATTAAGGGCATTCCCTGATGCCCGATACATGCAAGGCGACATGCCATTGATTGCCCCTGGACCTGGGGGGAAAATCCTACAGCCTGGACATCTTGGTGGGCCTGGTCCAGCTCAAAGTTGATATAGTTTACGCCCAGGCATACAGTGCATCTGAGACCTCACGGACGCACTTATGAGCTGTAGTTGGGAAATGCCGCACGTCACCGCTCGAGCCCAGGATTGATCCGTTGCCTAAAGGTTCAGGGCTGCGGTGACCTTCACGGTCTCTGGGTGTGGGTGTCTTTGCTGAGACGGAGTCTCCTGCGGCTCATGCTGTTCATCATCTCATCGAAAGATCAACGACGTCGGTACACCTTTGGCCATCACTGGCCGTCCCCTCTGGGTGCCTCCATAGCCTGATGGGTGGCTGATCTTCAAGGTGTACGGTGGCCCCTGGACAAGGAGTGTAGCTTCCAGCCTGCGTTGACGTTGCTGCCTTCTCCAGCATCTGGCCTCCTGGGCTGTCACCAGCCCCGCGAGGGCAACCTCTGCGGGACTGACAACACCAGCCATATTGTTATAAGTGTAAGCAATTGGAGAGACCAACAATCAGTTACGGTTTCCACCTCGGGACCCTCAAATCCCTCAAATAGGTGCTGGGTTAGCACACTGGGCTAAGTCGCTGGCTTTTAAAGCAGACCAAGGCAGGCCAGCAGCACGGTTCAATTCCCGTACCAGCCTCCCCGAACAGGCACCGGAATGTGGCGACTAGGGGCTTTTCACAGTAACTTCATTGAAGCCTACTCGTAACAATAAGCGATTTTCATTTCATTTCATTTCAAATCCCCCAAACCATCCCCGCCTTTACGTGTCCTGCTTTCTCTCAGAGTGCTAGCTATTTATTCAGGATTATATCTTGCTAGCTATTATATCAGGAGCTCCTAGACCCCAGGCCTCGGTGGGAGTATTAGAGAGGATATGCTCCAGTGCCTTCCCCTGATCCACATACTTGCCCCTTTTTTGCGAGAATATTCGCAGTGCTGAAGCCCAGCTCTTGAGTGTTTGATTGTGTGAACTGTGTTGAGTATCGCTAATCAACTTGTTCTTTTCAAGATGATTATAAACCCTATGTCTTATAACCTTTTCCAACATTTTACCCACAACCGAAGTAAAGCTCACAGGTCTATAATTACCAGGGTTGTCTCTACTCCCCTTCTTGAACAAGGGGACAACATTTGCTATCCTCCAACCTTCCAGCACTATTCCTGTCGACAAAGACGACATAAAGATCAAGGACAAAGGCTCTGCAATCTCCTCCCTGGCTTCCCAGAGAATCCTAGGATAAATCCCATCTGGCCCAGGGGACTTATCTATTTTTACACTTTCCAAAATTGCTAACACCTCCTCCTTTTGAACCTCAATCCCATCTAGCCTGGTCGACTGAACCTGAGTGTTCTCCTCGACAACATTGTCTTTCTCCAGTGTAAACACTGACGAAAAATATCCATTTAACGCTTCCCCTATCTCCTCTGATTCCACACACAACTTTCCACTACTATCCTTGATTGGCCCTAATCTTACTCTAGTCATTCTTTTGTTCCTGATATACCTATAGAAAACTTTAGGGTTTTCCTTGATCCTATCCGCCAACGACTTTTCGTGTCCTCTCCTCACTCTTCTTAACTCTCCCTTTAGGTCCTTCCTGGCTAACTTGTAACTCTCAAGTGCTCTAACTGAGCCTTCATTTCTCATCCTAACATAAGCCTTCTTCTTCCTCTTGACAAGTGCTTCAACTTCCTTAGTAAACCACGGTTCCCTTGCTCGACAACTTCCTCCCTGCCTGACAGGTACACACTTATCAAGGACACGCAGTAGCTGTTCCTTGAAAAAGCTCCACATTTCGATTGTACCCATCCCCTGCAGTTTCCTTCCCCATCCTATACATCCTAAATCTTGCCGAATAGCATCATAATTGCCTTTCCCCCAGCTATAATTCTTGCCTTGTGGTATATACCTATCCCTGCCCATCGCTAAAGTAAACATAACCGAATTGTGATCACTATCACCAAAGTGCTCACCTACATCTAAATCTAACACCTGACCGGGTTCATTACCCAGTACCAAACCCAATGTGGCATCGCCCCTTGTTGGCCTGTCTACATACTGTGTCAGAAAACCCTCCTGCACACACTGCACAAAAACTGACCCATCTATAGTACTCGAACTATAGTATTTCCAGTCAATATTTGGAAAGTTAAAGTCCCCCATAACAACTATCCTGTTACTCTCGCTCCTGTCGAGAATCATCTTTGCAATCCTTTCCTCTACATCTCTGGAACTATTCGGAGGTCTATAGACAACTCCCAACAGGGTGACCTCTCCTCTCCTGTTCCTAACCTCGGCCCATACTACCTCAGTAGACGAATCCTCAAATGTCCATTCTGCCGCCGTAATACTTTCCTTGATTAACAATGCCCCCCCCCCCCCCCCCCCCCTCTTTTACCATCTTCTCTGTTCTTACAGAAACATCTAAATCCTGGAACCTGCAACAACCATTCCTGTCCCTGCTCTACCCATCTCTCCAAAATCGCCACAACATCGAGATCCCAGGTACCAACCCATGCTGCAAGCTCACCCACCTTATTCCGGATGCTCCTAGCGTTGAAGTAGACACACTTCAAACCAGCATCTTGCTTGCCGGTGCCCTCTTTCGAACTTTTAACCCTATCCCTGACCTCACTACTCTCAACATCCTGTACACTGGGACTACAATTTAGGTTCCCATCTCCCTGCTGAATTAGTTTAAACTGTGGGAGGAAACCGGAGCACCCGGAGGAAACCCACGCAGACACGAGGAGAACGTGCAGACTCTGCACAGGCAGTGACCCAAGCCGGGAAACAAACTTGCGACCGTGGAGCTGTGAAGCAACTGTGCTAACCACCATGTTACCGTGCTGCCACTTGAGAATATTTTGTTTATTAGATGGTCAACAGTAATAAAGATTTGAAAATCAACTATGTAACATTTCACATATCACACTAACCTTTAAACAAGGAAATGTCACTGTTTCGTATTAATACCAATGCAAAGCGATATCAGCTCATCTTCACAAAAAACAAACAAACGCTATCACCCTTGTAGGTTCCTCAACAGAAACGGAGGATATGCCTGAGAATCTGTTATCACGACCAGATGTTTGTCGTAGACATGATGTGTCCATCAATGAGTTACTCATTCCATGTATCCGTGCCATTCTCCATCCAGGAGTCACAGCTGTGCAGGCCCTCCCACACAACCCAATCTCACCAGAAACAAATCCTGGGGTCTGATGTGTTGGCAGGTTGGTTCCATGTGGACTGCACTCGATGCAGGGAAGTTCGAAACCGACGCCTAACACTGGAGAAGATCCAACACTGTTTTATTCAACTATAGAACTGCTATACATATTCAGCTGTGGGTCGACACTATACTGATCTGACTGGTGACCTTGTAGTAGCCTGACCAGATATACTAGCTACCGCATGGTGTTTGCACTTGCTAGCTCGTGGACTCTGACTGTCTCAGTAGCTGGGTCCCGAGAGAGCGGGAAACCTAGTGCCCTCTGGCTTTATAGTGGTAGTGTCCTGTCTGGTGATTGGCTGTACTGTGTTATATGCTTACTGGTCATCCTATGTGTCAATCACTGCCTGTCTGCATCTCATTATATACATGATTGGATATTATGACATCTCCCCTTTTTTTTAGTTAAATAAATACTGAGGTATGTATACGTATATATATGCCTGACTATATACAAACGGTCCTTGAACAAACGTATATACATGGGAAGGTGTCGATAGTGCAGATACATGGCAAATGAAGCAATATTTACAAAGGTTAAATCGATGAATTCAGTCACAAAATATACAAAAGTTCAGTCTACAGAGTCAGTCTTTGTGCTGGGCGACGAATTCTTGTAAATCGCCGTAGAGGTGGATCAGGAGCCGCCTGCACGTGGATAAGTGGGATCGCCGCCATCGCGGTGGTTGCGTGGGCCGGCAGGATCGCTGGCAGACCGGTGGCCTCGTGGCAGGGTACGTCCGGAGGAAGAATGATGGCCAGCGGAGCACTGCGGTCAGGTGGTGGGCGTGGAACTCTTCGCAGTGCCCGTCTGTTGCGCCGTAGCAGGGAGCCATCAGCCATGCGGACAAGGAAAGACCTTGGGGCAACTTGTTTGACAACTGGACGCAAACGTGATCGGCTGGAGCCAGCGCAGGTAGATCCGTGGCATAAGCATCATTTGTGGCCTTCTGTTGGGCCTGGGGCTGCTGCATTTTCTGTAAGACTGTGAGGTGGTCAAGGTCTGGAACATGGATGGCTGGAACTGTGGTCCTCAGAGTCTGATTCATGAGCATCTGCGCTGGAGACAACCAAGTGGACAGTAAGGTTGCCCTGAATGCCAGCATTGCCAGGTTGAAGTCGGAGCCTGAGTCTGCAGCTTTGCACAGCAGCCGCTTGACAATATGGATCCCTTTCTCGGCCTTCCCGTTTGACTGCGGGTAGTGGGGACTGGAGGTAACGTGACGGAAGTTGTAGGACTCTGCAAAATCAGACCATTCCTGGCTGTAAAAGCATGTAAAAGCCACTAAAACGTTTCCCGAACTCTGCGTCGGCATTTTTCGACTCCAAGGTGACCCTCATGGAGTTGACCCAGCACCATAGGCTGCATGCTCTGAGGAATAACGTTCCTGTCGAGTTTCAGAAGGATTCCCTCCACAACTGTCAGGTCGTCTTTCACGTTAAAGAATTGGGGACATTGTCCCTTCTGCCAGCCATGGTTAAGGTGCTGCATCACACGCTGCAGTAGAGGATCCTTGGACGTTTCCTCACAAATTTGGACCACCCGTTCGTCAGAGGCTGGGAGGTTGGTGGCACACAATTGCACTTGCGCTTCTACGTGGCAGATGAAGTCACCTTGCTCACACGGTGTGGTGATGGACCGGGAAAGGGCATCTGCAACGATCAGCTCTTTGCCTGGCGTGTAGACAAGTTCGAAGTCATAGCGGTGGAGTCGAAGAAGAATTCGCATAACCGAGGTGTCATGTAATTTAAATCCTTCTGGATTATGTGGACTAGAGGCCTGTGGTCCGTTTCCAACGTGAATTTCGGCAGGCCGTAAACGTAGTCATGAAACTTGACTATTCCTGTCAGGACACCCAGACACTCCTTTTCGATCTGGGCATACCGTTGCTCAGTGGGCGTCATATGCCACTGAAGCCCAGGACGAGGAGTCATCTCGCTGGAGGAGCACCGCCCCAATGCCGCCCTGGCTTGCATCAGTTGATATCTTGGTTTCCTTGGTCGGGTCGAAGAACGCTATAACTGGGGCTGTGGTGAGCTTTGCCTTCAGCTCATGCCATTCCGCTTCATTAGGGGCAGCACAGTAGCATTGTGGTTAGCACAATCGCTTCACAGCTCCAGGGTCCCAGGTTCGATTCCGGCTTGGGTCACTGTCTGTGCGGAGTCTGCACTTCCTCCCCGTGTGTGCGTGGGTTTCCTCCGGGTGCTCCGGTTTCCTCCCACAGTCCAAAGATGTGCAAGTTAGGTGGATTGGACATGATAAATTGCCCTTAGTGTCCAAAATTGCCCTTAGTGTTGGGTGGGGTTACTGGGTTATGGGGATAGGGTGGAGTTGTTGACCTTGGATAGGGTGCTCTTTCCAGGAGCCGGTGCAGACTTGATGGGCTGAATAGCCTCCTTCTGCACTGTAAATTCTATGAAAAAAAAAGAAATGTGTGGCCAGCCACTGGAATTCCGTTCATTTCTTGACGAGATGGCGGAGGGCAGTGGTGTGGGATGCCATATTGGGAGTGAATTTCCCGAGAAAGTTGACCATCCCGAGGAAGCGGAGGACCGCCCTCTTGTCCGCCAAGACCTTGTCGGCGTCTGGCCGCACACTCTGCTGCGAGATGTGGTCACCTAGAAACCTAATATCCGATTGACCAAATGAGCACTTGGCCCTGTTCAGCTGGAGACCATGCTCATGAATTCGCTGGAAGACCTGCTTGAGGCGAGCGATGTGTTCCTGAGGCATTGTGGACCAGATAATTACGTCGTCCACGTATACTCCCACCCCCTCGATGCCCTCCATCATCTGCTCCATGATGCGGTGAAACACTTCGGAGGCAGATATGATGCCGAAAGGCATGCGGTTGTAGCAGTAGCGACCGAACGGGGTGTTGAACGTGCACAGATTGCGACTGGACGCGTCCAGCTGTATTTGCCAAAAGCCCCGGGAGGCGTCCAGCTTAGTGAAGCATTTGGCATGAGCCATCTCACTGGTTAACTCTTCGCGTTTCGGGATCGGGTAATGCTCCCGCGTGATGTTGCAGTTTAGATCCTTAGCATCAATGTAAATGCGGAGCTCCCCTGATGGCTTCTTTACGCAGACCATGGAACTGACCCAGTCTGTTGGCTCTGAGACCTTCAAGATGATGCCCTGGTCTTGGAGGTCCTGTAGTTGCTTTTTCAGACAAACCTTGAGGGGTGCCGGCAGCCGGCGTGGTTACTTAGAACAGTACAGCACAGAACAGGCCCTCCGGCCCTCAATGTTGTGCCGAGCCATGATCAAACCCACGTATCCACCCTATACCCGTAACCCAACAACCCCCCCTTCACCTTACATTTTAGGACACTACGGGCAATTTAGCATGGCCAATCCACCTAACCCGCACATCTTTGGACTGTGGGAGGAAACCGGAGCACCCGGAGGAAACCCACGCACACAGGGGGAGGACGTGCAGACTCCACACAGACAGTGACCCAGCCGGGAATCGAACCTGGGACCCTGGAGCTGTGAAGCATTTATGCTAACCACCATGCTACCCTGCTGCCGAATACCCTGGTGCATGAATTACAGGGGTGGCGTTTGGCTTGAGCAGGATTTTATATTGGTACGGGAGCGTACCCATTCTCTCGAATACGCTGTGGTACTGCATGATAATGTCGTCTATGTCGGCTTGCAAATTTCCATCGGGCGAGGCCGTCGCCGGTGACGATGACATGGTGTGGACTCGCTGAACCAGGTTTAGGAGCTTGCAGGCCCGAGCACCGAGCAGGGACGCCCTGTCAGGCCTGACGATTTCAAACCAAAATGTTGCCTTGATCGCCTTGTTGGATAGCCCTAGTTGACACGAGCTACCGGCAGCTATGGGATTGCCATTGTAGTCAAGGAGTTGGCAGGCCAATGTATATATACAGCAACATAATTTACACCAAGCTTGGATGAGGAAATCTTGATTCAGTACCCTGATGTTTTCAGAGGCATGGGCACACTACTGTTCCAGTATAAAATTTTACTCAGGAAGGATGCCAAGCCAATTATTCATCCACCTCACAGAATTCCTGCTCCTTTGCGAGAAAGGTTAAAACAACAACTAGACAAACTTCAAACCCAAGGTATTATATCTTAAGTCACACAACTGACTGACTGGGTAAATCCATTGGTTTGTGTAAAGAAAAAACGTCCGGTGATCTTTGCATCTGCATGAGAACATAGAACAGTACAGCACAGTATAGGCCCTTCAGCCCACAACATTTATCCTAATCCAAGATCAACCTAATTTACTGCTGTCCATGTGCCTGTCTAAGAGTCACTTAAATGTACCCAATGACTCTGACTCCATCACCTCTGCTGGCAGTGCATTCCACACACCCACCACTCTCTGTGTAAAGAAACTACCTCTGACATCTCCCTTCTCCTTCTTCCAATCATCTTAAAATTATGTCCCCTCGTGACAGCCATTTCCACCCTGGGGAAAAGTCTCTGGCTATCCACTCTATCCATGCCTCTCATCACCTGTACAGCTCTATCAAGTCACCTCTCTGCCTTCTTCGCTCCAGTGAGAAAAGCCCTAGCTCCCTCAACCTTTCTTCATAAGACATGCCCTCCAATCCAGACAGCATCCTGGTAAATCTCCTCTGTACCCTCTCCAAAGCATCCACATCCTTCCTATAATGAGGCGACCAGAACTGGACACAATATTCCAAGTGTGGTCTAACTAGAGTTTTATAAAGCTGCAGCGAAACCTCGCGGCTCTTAACTCAATCCTCCGTTAATGAAAGCCAACACACCATATGCCTTCTTAACAATCCTATCAACCTGGGTGGCAACTTTGAGGGATCTGTGTACGTGGGCCCCAAGATCCCTCTGTTCCTCCACACTTCCAAGAATCCTGCCTTTAACCCTGTATTCAGCATTCAAATTAGACCTTCCAAAATAAATCACTTCACATTTATCAAGGTTGAACTTCATCTGGCACTTCTCAGCCCAGCTCTGCATCCTGTCAATGTCCTGTTGTAACCTGCAACAACCTCAACACTATCTACAACTCCATCAACCTTTGTGTCATCGGCAAACTTACTAACTCACCCTTCCACTTCCTCATCCAAGTCATTTACAAAAACCACAAAGAGCAGAGGTCCCAGAACAGATCCTTGTGGGACACCACTGGTCACCGACCTCCAGGCGGAATACTTTCCATCCACTACCACTCACTGTCTTCTTTTGGCCAGCCAATTCTGTATCCAGACAGCCAAATTTCCCTGTATCCCATGCCCCATAACTTTCTGAATGAGCCTACCATGGGGAACCTTATCAAATGCCTTGCTGAAATCCATATACACCACATCCACTGCCCGACCTTCATCAATGTGTCTCGTCACATCCTCAAATAATTTAATGAAGCTTGATGTCTGCCCCTCACAAAGCCATGCTGACTATCTTTAATCAAACTATGTTTTTCTAAATAATCATAAATCCAGTCTCTCAGAATCCTTTCCAATATTTTGCTCACCACAGACATAAGACTGATGGGTCTGTAATTCCCAGGGATTTCCCTATTCCCTTTCTTGAATAGGGGAACAACATTCGCCTCCCTCCAATCACCCTGTATTACTCCAGTGGAGAGTGAGGATGCAAAGATCATCGCCAACAGCTGGCAATCTCCTCCCTCGTTTTCTGTAGTAACTTTGGGTATATCCCGTCAGGCCCAGGGGACTTACCTATCCTGATGCTTTTCAAAATTTCCAGCGCATCCTCCATCTTAATATCAACCTGTTAGACTCTATTAACCTGGTTCACACTGTTCTCATGGGCAACAAGGTCCCTCTCCAGTGAATACTGAAGCAAAGTATTCATTTAGGGCCTCCCTCATCTCTTCAGACTCTGGGCACAAGTTCCCTCCACTATCCCTGATCGGCCCTACACACACTCTGATCATCCTCTTATTTCTCACATAAGTGTAGAACACCTTGGGGTTTTCCTTAATCCTTCCCGCCAGGGTTTTTTCATGCCCCCTTCTAGCTCTACTCAGTCCATTTTTGAGTTCCTTCCTGGCTACCTTGTAACCCTCGAGTCAGATCCTTGCTTCCTCAACCTTACATAAGCTTCCTTCTTCCTCTTGACTAGAAGTTCCACTTCTCTTGTCATCCAAGACTCCTTCACCTTACCATTCCTTCCTCGTCTCAGTGGGACAAAATAATTCAGCACTCGCAACAAATGCTCCTTAAACAACCCCACATTACTGTTGTCCATTTCTCCAAGAACAATTGTTCCCACTTTATGCTCCTCAGTTCCTGTCTAATAGCAGTATAATTCCCCCTCCCCCAATTAAATACCTCCCCATACTGTGTGTTCCTATACCTCTCCATGACTATGGTAAAGGTCAAGGAGTTATGGTCACTGTCACCGAAATGCTCTCCCGCCGAGATATCTGACACCTGGCCTGGTTTGTTGCCGAGCACCAAGTCCAATATGGCGTCCCCCCTAGTCAGCCTATCTACATATTGAGTCAGGAATCCTTCCTGTACACACCTGACAAAATCTGCTCCATCCAAACCATTTGCACTAAGGAGGTTCCAGTCAATGTTAGGGAAGTTGAAGTCATCCATGACAACAACTCTGTTACTTCTGCACTTTTCCAAGATCTGCCGCCCAATCTGTTCCTCCATCTCTCTGCTGCTATTGGGGGGGTCTATAGAAAACTCCCAATAAAGTGACTGCTCCTTTCTTGTTTCTGACTTCCACCCATACCGACTCAGTAGACAAACCCTCCTCAACTACCTCCTTTTCTGCAGCTGTGGTGCACTCCCTAATTAACAGTGCTACTCTCCCTTCTCCTTAACCTCCCTCCCTATTCTTCTGAAAACATCTAAACCCCGGAACATCTAACAACCAATCCTGCCCATGTGAAATCCATGTCTCCATAATGGCCACAACATCGTAGTTCCAAGTACTGATCCATGCTCTAAGTTCATCTCCCTTATTCCTGACACTCCTTGCATTGAAACAGACACACTTTAACCCATTCCAGTGAGTGCAACTTTGCTCTATCAACTATCTATCCTTCCTCACAGACTTGCTGCATACTATTTCTGCCTGTTCAACAGCTATCCTGTCCTCTGATCCATAGCTCTGGTTTCCATCCCCCTGCCAAATTAGTTTTAACCCTCCCGAAGAGCTCTAGCAAACCTCCCACCCAGGATATTGGTGCCCCTCCAGTTTAGGTGCAATCCGTCCCTCATGTACAGGTCCCACCTTCCCCAGAAGATACCCCAATGATCCACATATCTGAAGCCTTCGCTCCTGCACCAGCCCTGTAGCCACATGTTCAGCTGCACTCGCTCTCTGTTCCTTGCCTCACTTGCACGTGGCACCGGTAGCAATCCTGAGATCACTATTCTGCTTGACCTGCTCTTTAGCTTCCAACGTAACTCCCTAAAATCACTTTTTAGATCCTCATCCTTTTTCTTAGCTATGTCGTTGGTGCCTATGTGCACCACGACTTCTGGTTGCTCACTCTACCCCTTAAGAATCCTGCATTGATCCTAAAGATCTCAGTAAGAACATAAGAAGGGAACACTATCCCATACCAAAGTGCGAGGAAATCACAAGTGAGATGGCGAATGCACACATCTTCACGAAGTTAGATGCATCACAGGGATTTTGGCAAATGCAACTTGATGACTCGAGCAGACTACTAAGTACTTTTAACACGCCCTTTGGATGATTTTGCTTCAATCGTATGCCGTTTGGTATCATATCTGCATCTGAAATATGCCACAGGATCATAGAGCAAATGACAGGAGAAATTGAAGGTGTGAGGGTGTACGTTGACGACATCATTATTTGGTCTACAACCAGGAAAGAGCACATTGAACGTTTGAAAGAAGTATTCAAATGCATCAACAAGTATGGACTCAAACTAAATCAAGCGAAATGTATCTTTGCACAGTCTTCACTTACATTTCTGGGAGATACCATTTCTCATCAAGGTGTCCAACCTGATGATGGAAAAATTGCAGCAATTCAGAACCTGAAGATACCAGAAGACAAGAAAAGTGTTTGCAGATTTTTCGGCTTCGTCAATTTTCTTGGCAAGTTGGATTGAATTGGATTGGATTTGTTTATTGTCACGTGTACTGAGGTTATAGTGAAAAGTATTTTTCTGCAAGCAGCTCAACAGATCATTCAGTACATGGGAAGAAAAGGGAATAAAATAAAATACATAATAGGGCAACACAAGGTATACAATGTAACTACATGAGCACCGGCATCGGATGAATCATGCAGGGTGTAGTATTAATAAGGTCAGTCCATAAGAGGGTCATTTAGGAGTCTGGTAATATTGGGGAAGAAGCTGTTTGTGAGTCTGTTCGTGCGTGTTCTCAGACTTTTGTATCTCCTGCCTGATGGAAGAAGTTGGAAGAGTGAGTAAGCCGGGTGGGAGGCGTCTTTGATTTTGCTGCCCGCTTTCCCCAGTCAGCGGAAGGTGTAGTTGGAGTCAATGGATGGGAGGCAGGTTTGTGTGATGGACTGGGTGGTGTTCACGACTCTCTGAAGTTTCTTGCGGTCCTGGGCCAAGCAGTTGCCATACCAGGCTGTGATGTAGCCAGATAGGATGCATTCTATGGTGCATCTGGTAAGGGTTAATGTGGATATGCCGAATTTCCTTAGTTTCCTGAGGAAGTATAGCGCTTTCTATCTCCAACTTGTCAGCAAGAGCAACAGCATTGAGAACTTTAATCAGAAAATCTACTACTTTTGAGTAGACACAGAGCCATCAGAAGGAGTGAACAGATTTAAAAACACAGCTCATGACCGCACCGATACTCGCTTTCTTCGACCCGAAAAGAGCAACCAAGATATCCACTGATTCAAATCAGGCTGGGATAGGCGTAGTTCTCTTACAAGATGAACATTCTGATTGTATTCTGATTGAAGCATATGCTTCAAGAGCAATGACAGCGACGAAATGCAGATACGCCCAAAGTGAGAAGGAATGTCTCGGTCTATTGACAGGAATACTCAAATTCCATGATTATGTCTATGGGCCTCCCACCTTCACAGTTGAGACGGATCACAGGCCGTTAGCCCACATCATCGACAAAGACCGAAATAAAATTACACCTAGACTTCAAAGGATAATGATGAAATTACGACGGTATGATTTCAATTTAATTTACACAGCTGGGAAAGAATTAATTATTGCAGACACTTTATCACACTCCATCACAACTGAAAGCACACCAATGGAATTTATACGTGATGTAGAAGCTCAGCTCAACTCTGTGCAAAGAACCTTCCTGCAACAGACGAATAACTGAATTTAATCAAGTCAGAAACGAAGAAGGACGCTACACTTCAGAGGGTCATGCACCATCTTCAACATGGATGGCCAAAGGGGCGATATCTCAACACCGTAACATTAAATCTGATTTGACGATCGTAGATTGTCTACTATTGAGATTTGATCGAATTGTTATTCCACAATGTCTTAGTTCCGATGTACTTGAAAAGATTCATGAGGGACACCTCGGTGTCGGAAAATGTAAAAGACAAGCACCACATCCAGTCTACTGGCCGGGAATACATAGGGACATTACTGACATGATTATCACCCGGGAAACTTGTCAAAAACACCAACCTGCGCAATGCAAGGGGATCCTGCAACAACACAAACTGCTTACTTCTCTTTGGACCAAAGTAGAGATTGGCCTATTTCATTCAACTGCTCAAGACTACTTCTTAATAATAGATTATTATTCTAACTACCCAGAAGTTATGAAACTTTCAGACTTGACATTAAACTCAGTAATTAAAGCATGTAAAGAAACATTCTCAAAACGTGGAATACCGGATACTGTCATGTCGGACAATGGTCCATGTTTTGCAAGTTTGGAATGGTCAGAATTCTAGAAGAAATATAACTTCATGCATGTGACATCCAGTCCTCACTACCCTCAGTCCAATGGAAAGGTAGAGAAGGGTGTTCACATAGTTAAACAGTTGATTAATAAAGCAAATGACTCGATGTCAGATATCCATCTTGCGTTGTTATCTTACACAGTGACACCACTATCTTCAGGACTCTCGCCGGCTCAAATGTTATTCAACAGGGATCTCAGGACTACCTTACCAGCAATTAGACTGCAGAATCCAGACCACTTGCCTGTGTTGAAGAAGATTGAAGAACAACACTCAGGACAACAGTCATACTACAACAGACAATTGGAACCACTCACAACGGATGACCTTGTCAGAATCAAAAATCTGGAAGGAGGATGGTCTGCTCCAGCTACAATCGTTAGGCAAGCAGCTCCACGTTCGTACATAGTGAAATCAGCATGAATTTTCAACGAAACAGATGTGCTTTGCAAAGAATTCGACTGCACCACCAATTTTTTCCAAATTTAAACTTCATAGTCAATATTTCGTGACAATCTACTGCATACCGAAAATTCAGATGACATGCACAAGACTGTGAAAGCTTTAAATTCACCACCTCATCAGCTAAGAAGATCGACAAGGCGAGGAAGAAAACCAGGCTGAACTTATAAAATATTGAATTATTGTGTACAGTCATTACTCAAGTTGTGCCTCATACATATCATGATTTATAGTTATCTTGTTATACAATTTTCTCTGCTACATAGAAAATATGTTTAAAAAAAGGGGGATGTAGTTATCTGTATATCTGCTGGTATGTAAAGGGTTAACAACTGTATTGCACTGCGAGACAACCACTAGATGGCAGCACCGGTTCTATGGGCAGCACAGTAGCACAGTGGTTAGCACAGTTGTTTCACAGCTACAGGGTCCTAGGTTTGATTCCTGGCTTGAGTCACTGTTTGTGCGGAACAAAGAACAAAGAACAAAGAAAAGTACAGCACACATACAGGCCCTTCGGCCTTCCAAGCCTGCGCCGACCATGCTGCCCATCTAAACAAACATTTTCTGCACTTCCGTGGTCTGTATCCCTCTATTCCCATCCTATTCATGTATTTGTCAAGATGCCCCTTAAACGTTACTATCGTCCTTGCTTTCACCACCTCCTCTGGCAGAGAGTTCCAGGCACCCACTACCTGCTGTGTAAAAAACTTGCCTCGTACATCTCCTCTAAACCTTGCCCCTTGCACCTTAAATCTATGTCTCCCAGTAATTGACCCCTCTACCCTGGGAAAAGGTCTCTGACTATCCACTCTGTTTATTGTCCTCATAATTTTGTAGACCTCTATCAGGTTGCCCATCAACCTCCGTCGTTCCAGTGAGAATAAACAGAGTTTATTCAACCTCTCATCATAGCTAATGCCCTCCATACCAGGCAACATCCTGGTAAATCTCTTCTGCACCCTCTCGAAAGCCTCCACATCCTTCTGGTAGTGTGGGGACCAGAATTGAACACTATACTCCAAGTGTGGCCTAACTAAGGTCCTATACAGCTGCAACATGATTTGCCAATTTTTATATTCAGTGCCCCGGCCAATGAAGGCAAGCATGCCGTATGCCTTCTTGACTACCTTCTCCACCTGTGTTGCCCCTTTCAGTGACCTGTGGACCTGTACACCGAGATCTCTCTGACTGTCAATACTCTTGAGGGTTCTACCATTCACTGTATATCCCCTGGAGTCTGCACGTTCTCCCCTTGTCTACGTGGGTTTCCTCTGGGTTCTCCGGTTTCCTCCCACAGTCCAAAGATGTACAGGTTAGGTGGATTGGCCATGCTAAATTGCCCTTTGTGTCCAAAAATGTTAAGTTGGGTTATGGGGATTGGGTGGAGGTGTGGGCTTGAGTAGGGTGCTCTTTCCAAGGGCCGGTGCAGACTCGATGGGCCAAATCGCCTCCTTCTGCACTGTAAATTCTATGAATCTATATAAACTGTACTCAGAGGAGATTCCCACCTCTTCGTATCAGGAGTGACTAGAAAGCAGAGTGTTAGAGATATAGCTTAGGTGGCATGTGTAGTTAAACATTATTTGTACTTCTTGTTTACTTAATCATCAGTTATAGTTGTAAAAGAGTGAACAAACTCATAGATATTTATATTTGTTATTCAATAAATGTTATTTGCTTAATTTGAAAACTGATAGTTTAACTGAACTACAACCATCAGACCATTCTGGAAGTAAGCAAAAGAGTAACGACGTATTACAATCACACAATATAACACTAATAACTTAAATAGGAACTGAAACCTCAGTCTTTCTGTTCTATAAGACACTGTGCTACACTTAGTACAACCATTACGCATTAAAGGTGTCAATCACACTCAGGAGTTTTTCATGCTGCTTATATATATATATATATAAAACACACACAAATATTAAAAATATACCTTTACATTATAAATTGCAATGCCCACAGTTAGAATGCAAACTGCCCTTATAAACACATCTCGCTGCCATAGACAAAGGTTTACATAGGCAGTTTTCATTACAAATCGGCACACTGAGATAATAAAATTGAAGACACATTGTACAATTCTGAAATGGGGATTGAATCATCGTGGATACAACCACATGAGATTGACTATTGTTAGAGAATAAAACAGTATTTTACTATACTGTGAAAAACTTTGAAAAAAGATTACTTGTGTTTGAACTAACTGCAAGACTTCCCGTACCAGCCTCCCCGGACAGGCACCGGAATGTGGCGACTAGGGGCTTTTTACAGTAACTTCATTGAAGCCTACTCGTGACAATAAGCGATTTTCATTTTCATTTTCATTTTAAATTAGTTTTTAAACAGGAGATGGCAGACAAGATGGCAAAATGAAAAGAGTGGATTAGCACACAAATTCAATCCATACAGTCTGAGGAAACACACTGTCACTCATCCGTGCACATACTTACATTCTCCTCCACCTTCAGCCGCAGTTGGTTAAACTCTGGTGAGTCCGGCTTTCTCAGCTCACCATTGAATATTCTGGTTGCTCTTAATGAGAGGTTGTACAGAACTGAGAGAGAAAAGTGGAACAGGATCAGAACACACTGGTAAAGTTTGAAAAGTTCAACAAGGAAAACAAATTGGTCAAAATCATCTGTTACTGCGTGAAAAGTCTTCATGTTTAGTTTCACTGCCTTAGTGTCACACTTTATCCCTGTTACCTTTCCCTGACAGACTTGGTGGGCTAACTTTCTGACCCTATTGCTCACCTATTTTTGGTAAATATAAATATGGGCTTGGCAAGATGATGGTTAATTAATGGTCAATTAAAGAATTTTCCTCTAGAAGTGATGCGCATACCTGGAATATTCATGCGCACATTTGGGTGGTTTGTTCAAATGGCATGGTGATGAAGGAGATGCACCTTCTTTATTGTCTTAGCAATGGGATTTCTCTGTTGTGTAGAGATGCTCATTGTTACTAAGGAGCTGGCCATTTTAAGTGGCTGTGAGTTCAGTCATTAGTTGTAATACTCCAAGCAACAATAGAATAAATTAACTTAGTCCAGGGATGGAAACGGAGTCCTGCTTGACCTTGTATCAGGCTCGTTCAGACTGCGAATGTGTATTGAAACATTAAAAAGCAGTCAGCATGGCCTCACCAAGGTTGACGAGTCCTTCTAACAGAGTTTCACACAACATAAAGTTTGATTTAAGACCTTTCACTTGTGCTGCTGCACCAGTGAATTACTGGGTATTAAATGGGTAAGACACAAAACCACATATAATTTGTTCTAGTCCTCTATGATTGTAAACCTTCCAGTAGTGTTTTAAGACGCACAATATGGTTGGGGGAGGGGGGGGGGGGGGGCTCAGGGTTGAGGCAATGGGGGTGGGGTTGGGGATGAGGCAGTTATGGAGGATGAGTTTGGTCACAATCGGGGCGGGAGGAGGGGGGTGGGAGGAGAGGGAGAGGGGTGACAGATATGGAGGATGGGTTTGGTCATGGATGGGGCGGGAGGGCATCTTGGTTGGGCCCGATTCAGAGTAGGGCTAGGGGGCGGAGCCTGGGGTGATGATGGTGGACTCTAGACCTGGGGGGTGCAGGCGGAAACCTCCGGTAAGAATTGTGACATGGAATATCCCTGGGCGAAATTCCCCAGTTAAATGTTCTAGCTGAAGAGTTTGAGAGCAGAGACACATCTCCAGGTGTAAGCTCGGAGGAGGTGGATGGGGCAAGTATCCCACTCGGGGTTTGACTTGAAGTCAAGGGGGTTGCCATTTTGTTGAGCAAGAAAACAGGGTTTACAGTGTGGCCAGGGAAGTACAGGGCCAGGGGGAGATTTGTGATGGCGACTCAGGTGCTAATGGGGACTCCAGTGGCATTGGTGAATGTGTCTGCGTCCATTGAGATGAAGAGGCTATTGGGAGTGGTCTTGGACTTGAACTCCCACAGGCTGATTAGGAGGTGGGATTTCAATTGTGTATTGGAGTTGAGGGTGGATAGGTTGAGCCCCAAGTCAATCGAGGTTGAGAATGACGCGATAGCTGGAAGGGTTTATGGAGAGGATGGGATGGTGGATTGATGGAGGTTTGGGCACCCGAAATAAAGGGAATATTCCTTCTTCTAGAATGTGTATAGTGGCGATTAAGAATTATGTTGAGCTCTGTCAGAATGGGGAGGTATCGGCAGCCACGTTTTGGTAGGCCTTGAAAGTGGTGGTACAGGGGGGAATTGTTTTGTTCAAGGCCCATAAGGATAGGATGAGAAGGAAGGAGCATCGGTGACTGTTAGATGAGATAGCGGAGGTGGCTAGGAGGTACTCTGTGGCTGGTTACATTGGCGCAGGCGTCGATTCCGATTCCGAAAAAGGGGCAGGATCCATTGGAGTTCGGTCCTACAGACCCATCTCGCTGCTAAATATGGAAGCGATAGTTCTGGCAAAGGGACTGGTGAGAAGGTTGCAGGGGAGTGTGCCGGAGGTGGTTCCAGAGGACTAAAGGAGCTTTATGAAGAGGAGGGAGCTCTCTATTGATATTAGGAGGTTGCTGAATGTAATTTTGACCCCGACAGGGAGGTGAGTGCTGAAGGTTAGTGGGGGCAGGGAGCACTGGGTACGCGATGACTTGCTATTGTTCGTGTCACACCTGTTGGAAAGCACGGGCAGAATCAAGTGCCTGTGGGAGAGATTTGGAGCTTTTTCAGGTTATAAATTCAATGCGAGGAAAAGTTTGGGTTTCCGGTGAATGTCTCAAAGAATTTACAGTGCAGAAGGAGTCCATTCGGCCCATCGAGTCCGCACTGGCCCTTGGAAAGAGCACCCTACTCAAGCCCACAACTCCACCTTACTCCACATCTCCACCCTATCCCCAACTTACCTTGTTTGGACACTAAGGGCAATTTAGCATGGCCAATCCACCTAACCTGCACGCCTTTGGACTGTGGGAGGAAACCGGAGCACCCGGAGGAAATCCACGCAGGCAAGCAGGAATGTGCAGACTCCGCACAGTGACCCAAGCCAGAAATCGAACCTGGGACTCTGGAGCTGTGAAGCAACTGTGCTACCATGCTGCCCCTAATGTTGAGGGGTGGGGGTGAATGTGGGGAGCTCTGCCATTTAAGGTGGCAGGGAGCTGTTTCAGTACCTGGGGATCCACATAACCCATTAGTGGGCCACAATGCATAGGTGAAACCGTACGGAGTTGGTGGAAGAGATCAAGGGGGACCTTAAAAGATAGGATACACTACACCTGACATTTGTAGGGAGGGTGCAGGTTGTGAGGATGAATGTACTGCCAAGATTCCTGCTTGTGTTTCAGTCCCTCCCCATTCCCCCACCCCCCCCTCCCCCCCACCCTACCCCCAAGGCCTTTTCTCGGAAGGTGGATGCACTAATCTCAGAAATTGCGTGGGCAGGGAAGGTGCCGAGGATGAAGAGGGCCTTGTTGCAAAGGGGCAGGTGGTGCTCCCAAAGTTGTTGCATTATTATTGTGCAGCGAACATGGAGGAGTTGAGATGATGGTGGGAGGGGGAGGAGGTGGATTAGGTCAGGTTAGAGGGGGAGGGGTACAAGCCTGGGGGCTCTGATGATGGCCCCGGTGCCGCTCGCTCCGAGGAGGTATAGAGGGAGTCCGTTGGTGGAGTGGCCTATAAAAATCTGAAACCAGCTGAGAAGGCACTTTAAAATGGGGCACATGTCAGTGTTGACGCCATTGTGTCGGAACCATGGGTGGGATTCTCTGTTTTAGCGCAGTGTTACTGCATTCGTAAACACCAGAGCGTTTTACAACGGTATCATCTGCCCACTAGGGAGCAGCAATCCCCCAACCCACAGAGGACCAGCATGGCACTGGAGTGCTTTGTGCAACTCCAGCTGCCGATACGGGCCCCAGCATGGCTGGCACAGGCCCATGCATGCCCGACACAGCCGGCGTGGGTCCGCGCGTGCGCGTGGGTTGCCGTCTCCGCACCAGCCCCCACGTAACATGACGGAGACCGGCGTGGAGGAACATAGGTGCCCCACCCCTCCGTAATTAGCGCGCCTGCTGATTGGTAACCCCCGATCGCGGGCCTGACCACTGTGGAGGTCCCCCCTGGAGTTGGATTCCCCCCCCCCCCACAGGATGGACCCCGCAGCCAGAACACAGAGGTCCCGCCGTGTAGGACCACATGCGAACGCGCCGGCGGGACCCGATGGGCCGTCGAACGCGGAGAATCGCCGGGGGGTGGGGGCTGTGTTTAGTGGCCCCCAACCGGCACCGTGGCGACTGCGCCGGCGTCATTGGCCGGAGAATCGGTGGCCCGGCGACGGAGCGGCGAGGCGGGATTCACACCCCCCCCCCACCCCTGCTGATTCTCCAACCCGGGCACGGGATCGGAGAATCCCATCCCATACGTTCACGCCAGGGGGAATGGATGGGATGTATGGGCGGTGGAGGGAGGAGGGGTTAGTGCGGCTCAGGGACATGTCTGCAGACAGGAAGGTTGCTGGGAAGAGAAGCTGCGGGGAAGATTTCAGTTACCAAGGAGGAGTGGGTTTAGGTATTGGCAAGTGTGGGATTCTGCATGTAGGAAGCTGCCTTTGTTCCCTCAGCTACCGGGGTATACTTTTCACTGCTCCTGGATGAGGTAGTGATTGGTGGAATTGAGGATATATATGAGTGGTTGGGAGAGCAGGGCAAGGCATTAGTGAAAAGGATCAAGTGAAAATAGGAGGAGGAGTTGGGCAGGGTGATAGGATGGGGAATTTGGTGTGAGGTAACCCAGTGAGTGAACTCAACCTCCTCCTGCGCAAGAATGAGTTTGATACAATTTGAGGTGGTGCACAGGGTCCACATGACCCGGCTTCGGGTGAGTGGGTTTTTTTCTGGGAGTAGCAGGCGATTATGAGACGTGTGGGAGAAGGCCGGCAAACCATGCTCATATGTTCTGGAGGTGTGAGGAGTTGGAGAGCGGTGTTCGGGGACTTAGCGAGGATTGTCGGGGTTGAGGTGAAGCCGGGCTCTGTGGTAGTGATCTTTGGGATGTTGAAGCTGCTGGAGGAGGGAGCCGATATCGTGGCCTTCATCTCTCTAATTGCCCGGCGATGGATGCTTTTGAATTAGAGGGCGGCTACGCCACTGGGGGTCACGACTTGGCTGAGGGATCAGTATGAGTTTCTTACATTGGAGAAAATCAAATTTTTCCTTGGGAGGGTGGCGCAGAGGAGGGATATGAGGTACAGTGGAAGCCATTCATTGCTATATTTGAGGAACTGTTTGGTGTGGTGGGAGGGGAAAGGGGAAAAATGTCCAAACTGTACAAGCATAATAGAACGTTACACTTGTGTTATTTTGTTGAATGTGTTTGTAATAAAATATCTTTTTTTAAAAAGGGAAAGTTACGATACCAAAATGCTGGTGGTTGATAGCGGCGTGTACATTGCACAGCTCCCATGTTCCTGACTTTTGAAATTCCATCGGCTGTGCAACATTGGAAGATATTTGCCTATCCTAATCCATTGCTCTTTGCTCTACTGATTCAACTTGTTGTTCCACTATTGGCCACTGTACTCTCAGTATTCCTGAGCCCAAAGCTCTCCCACTCTTTGCTGGAATTCTCTGGCTGTACACACTGGCAGGATCCTCTGGTCCCGTTGGCAGGGCACCTCTCCCGTGGGGTTCCCGGCAGCTTGGGCTGGCTTCAATGGGAGTTCCCATTAACAGTGACAGAAACAGAGAATCCTGCCACCAGTGAACAGTGCACTGTCTCCCGCCACCAAGAATCACGTGACTGGGAGACCGGAGAATCCCAACCTTTATCTCTCTCTCTCCTCTTTTAAGATTGTCCTTAGAACCAAATTCTTTGTCCAATCTTTTATGACGTCTTTTGTGATTTGATGTAAATTTTTGGCTGATTGTGCTCCCCGAAGCATTTTACAATGTTATAGGTACTATATAAATATAAGTTATTGTTGTTGTATGACACAGGTTATCATGGAAATCCCAAAGATTTCTTTGAATAGACAGAACACCAAAATGCCATTTTTGAAACCGTTATATAGCTTTAGCAGCCCTTCCCATTCAGGACTGCTCACAGCTTCCTCAATACTCACTTGTGTCATCGGGATTGGTTGTTTGATACCGTTTAGCTGACTCTCTATGCACATTGTCCGTCACCTTCCACCTCACAATGTCGGTTCCAACCGGCTTGTTGGTCCGTACCATTGGCGTGTCTAGGGAGGTGAGATTGCTTTGACGTAGCATGTAGCGATCTTCCTTAAATCCAACCTTGGTACCTGGAAATTAAACAAAAGGCAAAGGTTGAATCTGAAATTTGAAGGTTAAGGGGTGACCCAAATGAAGTGTTTAATATTATCAAGGGAGTTGAACGCCAGGAAACATGTGGCTAAATGCGCTCGTTAGGGGACTTTGTTCCCTTTTAGTTGAATCGCACCCCACTTTTCTGAGTGACTGGATGGTTTACACAGTGCTTGTCGCAGTGCATTGCGGTCCAATATTGCAACAAAGACTGAACTGGACCCAGGTTTGCATATCCACCTTTCCCAGATGGGTACCCGAGGCAGCTGCAGGACACTCTGACCAATATGTCATTTAAAAAAATTAATTTACAGGATATGGGCTTCGCTGGTTAGGCCAGCATTTATTGCCCATCCCTAGCTGTCCTTCAGAAGGTGGTGGTGAATTGGCTTCTTAAATCGCTGCAGTCCTTGAGGAGTAGGTACACCCTCTATGCTGTTAGGGAGGGAGTTCCAGTATGTTGGCCCCAGCGACAGTGAAGGAACGGCAATTTATTTCCAAATCAGGGGGTGAGTGACTTGGAGGAGAACCTCCAGGTGGTGGGGTTCCCAGGTATCTGCTTCTCTTGTCCTTCTAGATGGTAGTGGAAGGTGCTGCCTAAGGAACGTTGGTGAACGTTGGTGAGTTACTGCAGTGCAGCTGCCACTGTTCATCGGTGTTGGAAGGTTTGAATGTTTGTGGAAGGAGGAGGAATCAAGCGGGCTGCTTTATCCTGGATAGCGTTGAGCTTTTAAAAAAAATTTAGAGTACCCAATTCATTTTTTCCAATTAAGGGGCAATTTAGCGTGGCCAATCCACCTACCCTGCACATCTTTGGCTTGTGGGGGCGAAACCCACGCAAACACGGGGAGAATGTGCAAACTCCATATGGATAGTGACCCAGAGCCGGGATTGATCCTGGGACCTCAGCGTTGTGAGGCTGCAGTGCTAACCACTGCACCACCATGCTGCCCAGCGTTGAGCTTCTTGAGTGTTGTTGGAGTTGCAAGCAAATGGAGAGTATTCCATTCACAAGCTGCTGACTTGTACCTTGTAAGTGGTGGACAGGCTTTGGGGAGGTCAGGAGGTGAGTTACTCGCTGTAACTCACCTAGTCTTTGACCTGCCCTGGTAACCACAGTGTTAATGTGGCTAGTCCAGTTCAGTTTCTGATCAATGGTAACCAGCAGGATGTTAATTGTGGGGGATTCAGAGGTGGCCATGCCATTGAACGTCAAGGGGCAGTGGCTCGATCCTTTCTTATAGGAGATTGTCATTGCCTGGCACTTGTGTGGCGTGAATGAAACTTGGCACTTGTGAGCCTGAGCCTGGATATTGTCCAGGTCTTGCTGTATTTGGACATGGACTGATTCATTATCTGAGGAGTCGCGAATGGTGCAGAACATTGTGCAGTCATCCACAAACATCCCCACTTCTGACCTTAGCTGGAAGGCAGGTCATTGATGAAGCAGCTGAAGATGATTGGGCCTAGGACATTACCTTGAGGAACTCCTGTAGTGATGTCCTAGAGCTGAGATGATTGACCTCCAACCACCCCAACCATCTTCCTTTGTGCCAGGTATGAGTCAAACCAGCGGAGAGTTTTCCTCTGATTCCCATTGACTCCAGTTTAGCTAGGGCTCCTTGATGCCATACTCGGCCTTGATGTCAAGGGCAGTCACTCTCATCTCACCTCTCACATTCAGCTCTTTTGTCTATGTTTGAACCTAGGCTATAATGAGGTCAGGAGTTGAGTGACCCTGACGGAACCCAAACTGTGCGCCTGTGAGCAGGTTATCGCTGAGTAAGTGCTGCTTTATAGCACTGTTGATGACTCCTTCCATCACTTTGCTGATAATGGAGAGTAGACTGGTTTCGATTTGCCCTGTTTCTTGTGTACAGAACATATCTGGGAAATGTTCCACATTGCCGGGTAAATGCCAGTGTTGTAGCTGTACTGGAACAGCTTGGCTAGGGATGTGGCAAGTTCTGGAGCACAAGTCTTCAGCACAATGGCTGGAATATTGCCAGCACCCATAGCCTTTGCAGCATCCAATCATGCCGTATATTGAACTCTTTAGCACCTGATTTGCGCCTAATTCAATATTCCTGATTGATTTGAGAACTCAAATTCACAAGATTGAGATTACCTGCAGCACAGCATGGCAGCATTGCACAGCACGGCAGCCTGGCACAGCAAGCCTGGGAATATAGAGAGTCAACGTTAGCCCCACAGACTTTAATCATTTGGACTCTTGCTCACAACTCTTTAAACTTTGTAACGATTTTTTAAAAAGAAAACAATTTATGTTGGGAATTTAAATAAACAAACAGGTCTGGGACAATCCCAATCTGCTCTCCGAGACAGAAACCAGCTCCACCTTATAACCAACCCTCAACTCTGAAGCCCAATTCACAAACCAAGAGCTCCCTTAACCAACTCAATTTGACACGAGGTACAAACCTAATTCAAAGGCCCAATCGCCAATGCAACAATTCATGATCAAGGCCAATTGGTAACTACATCTCCAGAAGTAGGTTGTCCCCATTCCACCTCATCTGACACGATTCCAAGTGAGAGTAAATTCTTCTGAAATGCTGGTCAACCAGATACGTGATGTATCCAAATATGTGGGGCTAAAGGGACCAAGGGATATGGGGGAAGGCAGGATCAGGGTTTTGAAGTTGATGATCATCAATGATCATAATGAATGGTGGAGCAGGGTCGAAGGGCCAAATGGCCTCCTCCGGATTCTATTTTCTATGTATGTGTATGTGGCACCAATATGGAGACTGTCAGAATTTCATTCAAGCACCCAATGGTAGCTGGCCCATAATAAGCTAGGTCAGTAGAGTTTATAACCAAAATCTCAGACGTCTCTTTGTATGAAAACCCCACTGGGGGATAGTCACTCACCCGAAAGCAGGCACAGTATTTCCAACAGAGTAACAATAGGAGACCGAACAACAGCATCAGGAATATAATCAATGGAATAAGCCAGAGGAAGCCTCCTGGGGGACAGTCTAGAGGAGGAGAATAAAATCATCAAACCAGACATGAGGGAAAATCCACACTCCCCCCCTCCCCCCCAATCCCCACCCCTCATCCCCATCCTCATGGACAACACCTCCCAAAGCTGCAACCTTCACTGGGCTGGTTTAGCTCACTGAGCTAAATCGCTGGCTTTTAAAGCAGGCCAGCAGCACGGTTCGATTCCTGTAACAGCCTCCCCGGACAGGCGCCGGAATGTGGCGACTAGGGGCTTTTCACAGTAACTTCATTGAAGCCTACTCGTGACAATAAGCGATTTTCATCTAGAAGGACAAGGGCAGCAGACACATGGGAACTCCATCAACTGCAAGTTCCCCTCCAAGTCACTCACTATTCTGACTTGGAAATGTATCGTCATTCCTTCACTTTCGCTGAGTCGAAATCATGGAACGCCCTCTCTGGGTGCACCTACACCACAGGGACTGCAGCGGTTCAAGAAGGCAGCTCATAGCTACCTCTTAAGGGCAGTTAGGGATCAGCAATAAATGCTGAATTTCCCAGCGATGCTGACATTCCCTGAATGAATCAATTATAAGAGATTTGGTAGGGACATGTATCAATACAAGCCCAAATATACATCAAAAACCTCTCTCATGTACCCATGACCGAAGCAGTATAAGGTGGTAAGTGTGGAGTTATCCACTTTAGAGAGAAAAACAGAAAGGCAGAATATTACTTAAATGCTTATAGATGGGGAAATGTTGACGTACAAAGACACCTGGCTATCTCTGTACACCGGTCACTGGTAGCAAGCATGCTGGTACAGCAAGCAGTTCGGAAGAGAAAAGGGATGTTGGCCTTCATTGCAAGAGGACTTGAGTGCAGGAGCAGGGATGTCTTGCTGCAGCTGTACAGGGCCGTGACGGGACAGCACCTGGAGTACTGTCTGCTGGTTTTGTCTCCTTATCCAAGAAACAATATACTTGCAATAGAGGGCATGTAGTGAAGGTTCATCAGGCTGAGATGCTGTCGGAAGAGAGATTGGGTTGACTAAGCCTGTATTCACTGGAACTTTGTGGAATGAGAGGGGATCTAATTGAAACAGCTAAAATTCTGACAAGGCGGGACAGACTGGATACAGGGATTTTGTTTCCTATGGCTGGGAGTTCTAGAATGAGGGGTCACAATCGCAGGATACAGAGAAGGCCATTTAGGATTGAGATGAGGAGAAATCTCTTCATTCAGAGGGTGGTGAACCTGTGGAAGTCTCAACAGGGAAGGCCATGGAAGCCAATACACTGAATATATTTAAGTAGGAAATAGTTAGATTTCCAGGCTCTGGAGTCGTCAAGGGGCATGGGGAGAGTGCGGGAATATGGCATTGAGATAAAGGATCAACCATCATCATATAGAATGGTGGCGCAAGCTCAAAGGGCTGAATGACATAAACCAGCTCCTATTTTCTGTGTTTCTATAGGAAAATGGGAGTATTCTTTCACCCAGTGAGGAACTCAGTTATAAGTCTAGACACAGAGGATGGGGAAGAGTACACAATAGGTCAGGGAAGAATTATAGATTTCTAGAGAGAGTGGGCTGAGGTAAGGTTTCTCAAACTAGGTTCCGCAGAACTCTGGGTTTTCTATGGAGACATCTTGGGGTTCCACGCTAGGCCAGGTATAAAATTTGAAAAATGCTATGAAGCTGTTTGTCCAATCAGTGTCTGGTTTCTCCCTGCATTGGTTGCTGATAGACTCACTAATGATCCTGTGAGCAGCCAATGCAGTGAGAAGCCAGCCTCTTGACAAGTTGGAAACAGTGGGAAATGAGTCCTCAAAGGTCCAGGCCGGGGCAAATGCGAGAGTTAGGAAGAGAGCAGAAAATGACGCGAGGTAGGCCATGGGGTTGGAGTGGAAGTGGTCACGGGATGAGAGAGGAATCAGCCATGGAGTGAGGTGGAAAGAGATGAGCATGTAAGAGTGTGAGTGGACAAGAGTGTGAATGTGAATCCAACTCTCCAACAGCACTGCCAATGTTAAACAAATTTGTGAGCAGGTGATGAAGGAGCAGCGCTCCAAAAACTTGTGATTTCAAATAAACCTGTTGGATTTTAATTGTGCCCACCCCAGTCCAACGCCGGCATCTTTACATCATAAGTATTTGTTGAATGAGATCTTTTTAATTATAATAAATGTATACATTTAAGAAATAGAAAAGTCTTTTATAATTTTGCTTTAGTATTTTTGTACCAATTGCACAAAATAATACATTTTTTGTGGTTCAATTCTTCAACACAATGCAATGTTTCCCTGGGGTTTCTGACAGTACTCCTGGGTAGTTAGAGGGATTCCGCAGCTGTAAAAGTTTGGGAGTCCCTGGACTGAGGGATCTGGTGAAAATGGGTTGAGGATTGTGGTGGGAAGGGACTGGATGAATCTCACGGAGTACGAGCACAGATATGATAGGCAGATTGTTTCCTTTGTTGCCAGGAAACCTGATGGTTTGATGAAAAATGGCCGGTTCTTCTTCCTGCATCTTTTCATCAAATCGTACGGATTGTTTGGCAAGACTAGATCAAGATTAAACAAGCTCATCTATGTCCATCCTGGTGGTCATGTATTAGAGTGGTAATGGAGTTGCTGACTAATCAAAGCATTCGATCTCTATCAGCGAGTGTACAAATCATCCATACACGAGGTGAGGGAATCCCCAGCGAAGAGCTTTGGAAATCACCTGTTTCTCCCAGGCTGATACAGTCACCACACATATGCCGAAATTCTCCGGCCGTTGCAATTCCCTTTTCCTGCTGGCAGTGCACTCCACTGGGGTGGTTCAATTGGAAATCCCATTGACAAGCAGCGGGAAGTTAGAATCCCGCTGCCAGGGAACAGCATGCAGCCAGGAAACACGGGACTGGGGGACTGGAGAATCCCATGCATAGTGTCTCAAGTAATTCAGAACCTTGTCCTTATTCTCAATTTATCCGAGTCAATAAACAAATGTCAAAATTACAGTTTTATTTCTTACGTACCTTTCTTTTTTCGCACCTGTACATGAGTTTCATTGCTATTTGGGGCTTTTTCCACCGTGTAATAAAACGTGCAATCATCTTCCTCATCACGGAATTCACAGCGCTCTGTCACCACCTCTGCTGTAGTGACAAAATAAGACTCTTTTTAAATGTTGGAGTGCCTCATTTGGCAGGACGTGCACCTAGCAGTTTATACATTCAAGCCCCATCCCAGAGACTTGAGTCTGCAATCTAAGCCAATGCTCTACTGCAGTATCAAGGGAATATTACACTGTCGGACTTTTATAGAACAGTACAGCACAGAACAGGCCCTTCGGCCCTCGATGTTGTGCCGAGCAATGATCACCCTACTCAAACCCACGTATCCACCCTATACCCGTAACCCAAACAACCCCCCCTTAACCTTACTTTTTTTTAGGACACTACGGGCAATTTAGCATGGCCAATCCACCTAACCCGCACATCTTTGGACTGTGGGAGGAAATCGGAGCACCCGGAGGAAACCCACGCACACACGGGGAGGACATGCAGACTCCGCACAGTGACCCAGCCGGGAACCGAACCTGGGACCCTGGAGCTGTGAAGCATTTATGCTAACCACCATGCTGCCCTCTATGCTACCGTGCTGCCCTCCATGCTACCGTGCTGCCCTCCATGCTACCGTGCTGCCCTTTCTGGTTGAGATTTTAAATCAACACTCCATCTGCCCTCTCAGGTGAATGCCAAAGGTTCCATGGCAATATGGGAAGGAAAGGTTCCTTTGACATCTGTCATGATATGCAAACATGCAACCAATGAACACTTAGAATAGGACACAACCAATAAGCAGTCAGGGCACTCAGAGGTGGCATCATCACAAGGGGGCATGACATAAACTTTCCACAGACAGGCATCTAGAGAGTTAGACAGGGTTGATCAGCAGCATCACACCCCAGCACGTGGCTTAGAGCAAGCTGGTACAGTAAGACTGAGTTACTACAGTTAGATTAGCAGAGAGTCGAACTCATTTGAGAACTGTGTTAATAGTTCAATAAACTCGTTGAACTCATTTCAGAGTCTGGAGCATCCTTTAGTTAAGACTGCATCAAGTAGCAGCCTGTGTTATCCGAAGCAGCATAACACAACACCCTCTTGGCATCATTCATCCCTCTAAATGTAGAGTCTTTAGTCAATCATCTGAATCAGTGTTTGTGGGATTGTGCTGTGTGCAAATTTGGCAGCATCTTTTTCGTATATGGCAACATTGAGCACACATCACAGTATCTGTGAAGCACTTTAGAATGTAGTTGAATTGAACATTACAAATGAGAAATGGCAAAACCTTTGGAGCAATATCGTCCACTGAGATGACAGTTTTAAATCCAAGGAGCATGTTTTAAAAAATGAGGATGCTATGAGTTGGAAAGACATTCGAGAGAATTTCCTCAAATTAAAGGTGATGATGTAGTAGAATATTGAAGGACATCTGGGACAGATGGGTTCAAGAGGCAATGTCTACAGGCAAATGTGCTTTCCAATATTTTCAGGATTGCTTTGACTGACCTGCTTTCAGTTCCTTCACAAACTCGAATGTATTTGAGCACTTATTACAATTCTTTCCCTTCTTTTCCCCAGTATTCCAGGCCTGGCATTGGACACAGGTACGAATGTTCTCACACAGTCCTAGCTGCAAGAGAAGGAGAAAGGACCAGCTTCTGTTAGACAGACTTGTACCTAAATATCTAAGAAGTTGTTCAGTGGAAACCCCATGGTGTCTGTATTTCAGATAAGATCTCAAACCTGCTGCTTTCTCAGCTGAATGGAAGAGATCCCATCGCACTATTCAGAGAAGAGGAGGGAGTCTTCCTGGCATCCTATTTGTCAGTAACTACACTTTAAAACAACTTCATTGTTGTTTTGGTGCCAAAGAAGAACCAGGCAACGTGCCTCAACGACTATCGTCTGGAGGCCTTGACATCGATCATAATAAGACCATAAGACATAGGAGCAGAATTAGGCCACTCGGCCCATCGAGTCTGCTCTTTCATTCAATCCTGGCTGATATTTTTCTCATCCCCATTCTCTTGCCTTCTCCCCATAACCCCGATCCCCTTATTGATCAAGAACCTATCTTTCTCTGTCTTAAAGACACTCAGTGATTTGGCCTTCACAACCTTCTATGGCAAAGAATTCCACAGACTCACCACCCTCTGGCTGAAGAAATTCCTCCTCATCCTCTCCACATCCACTCTATCCAGGCCTCGCAGTATCCTGTAAGTTCCAATAAGATCCCCCCTCGTCCTCTAAACTCCAACGAGTACAGATCCAGAGTCCTCAACTGTTCTCTTTTGACAAGCTCTTCATGCCAGGGATCATTCCTGTGAACCTCTTCTGGACCCTTTCCAAGGCTAGCACATCCTTCCTTCGATACGGGGCCCAAAACTTCTCACAATATTCCAAATGGGTCTGACCAGAACCTCAGAAGTACATCCCTGGTCTTGTATTCTAGCCCTCTCAACACGAACGCTAACATTTGCCTGCAGGTTAACCGTAAGAGAATTATGAACAAGGACACCCTTTGTGCTTCTGATTTCCTAAGCAACTCCCCATTTAGAAAATAGTCTATGCCTCCATTTCTCCTTCCAAAGTGCATAACATCACACTTTTCCACATTGTATTCCATCTGCGACTGCATTGCCCACTCTCCTAGCTTGTCCAAGTCCTTCTGCAGCCTGCCTGCTTCCTCAATACTATCTGTCCCTCTACAGATCTTTGTGCACATCACCAACAATCTATCCTGGTCCACCCATGTCGATGCTACCACCAAGAAAGCACATCAGAGTCTATACTTTCTCAGGAAACTAAGGAAATTTGACATGTCCATATTGACTCTTAACAACCTTTATAGATGCACCATAGAAAGCATCCTATCTGGCTGCATCACAGCCTGGTATGGCAACTGCTCGGCCCAACACCATAAGAAACTATAGAGAATCGTGAACTCAGCCCACTCGATCACACAAACCTGCCTGCCATCTGTTGACTCCATCTACACCTCCCGCTGCCTGGGGAAAGCGGGCAGCATAATCAAAGATCCCTCCCACCCGGCTTACTCACTCTTCTAACTTCTTCCATCGGGGACGAGATACAAAAGTCTGTGATCACTAACAGATTCAAAAACAGCTTCTTCCCCGCTGTTACCAGATTCCTAAATGACCCTCTTATGGACTGAACTGATCTGTTCACACATCTTCTCTACTGAGTAGTACTACACTCCGTATGCTTCACCCGATGCCTCTGAATATGTATTTACATTGTGTATTTATGTTTGCCCTATGCAATTTTTTCATGTATGGAATGATCTGTCGAGACTGGATGCAGACAATACGTTTCACTGTATCTCGGTACACGTGACAATAAACAAATTCAATCCAATCCAATCCATTGGCTGTCAAGAACTTTGGGATGTACTGTAGTCATGAAAGACAAAAATGTTTACACGTCACTTACCGCATATCCGAGGGGGCCACAGGCTGGATCAATACTCCCATCAGTTGGATCGCACTCACATCTTCCACATACGCAGCTGCCTCTACCATTACAGAGTCCCTGTAATCGGGAAAATTGAGGTGAATACCTGGAAATTCGAGCTTACAGAAAATCCTTGCACTCAATTCCTCCAGGGTCCCAGGTTCGATTCCGGCTTGGTCACTGACTGTGTCCGCGGAGTCTGCACATTCTCCCCATGTGTGCATGGGTTTCCTCCGGGTGCTCCGGTTTCCTCCCACAATCCAAAGATGTGTAGGTTAGGTGGATTGGCCCTGATAAATTGCCCTTAGTGTCCAAAATTGCCCTTAGTGTTGGGTGGGGTTACTGGGTTATGGGGATAGGGTGGAGGTGTGGGTTTGGATAGGGTGCTCTTTCCAAGAGCCGGTGCAGACTCGATGGGCCGAATGGCCTCCTTCTGCACTGTAAATTCTATCTAATTCCTCCCAGCACTTCTTTTCCCTGGGTGGGTGAGTTGAGAGGAATGTTTCTCTTCAAATAAGGCAACCAGGAAATGCCAGAGAAAGCCCTGGCAGAACCCCTGAAGAACTTTGAGTTTTGAACAATTTTTTATGTGACAATAGGGGGAGCTGTAACACAACTATCACCTGCCAGAAAGCAAGGATACATTCTGTATGGTTATCCTGCAATGTAACAAATGAAGGCTGGTCATTTCAGCACACATCATTCTATAAATTCTTATTATAAATCCTCTTATTAATTCCTAAAGATTCCTGAACTGCATTGAGTCTGGCACCACCTGTTGCAACAGAAGTAGGCCATTCAGCCCCTTGAGTCTACTTCACTATGGTTGCTTTTGAATCTCAACTCCGTCTACCTACCATTTATTTACACCTATTGATATTCTTATGTAACAAAAATTGACAGATCTCAGTTTTTAAAATTGACCCCAACATCCATAGTCTGTTCACAGAGATAAATCCATAATTTCACTCAATAACAAAGAACAAAGAACAAAGAAAATTATAGCACAGTAACAGGCCCTTCGGCCCTCCCAGCCTGCGCCGATCCAGGTCCTTTATCTAAACCTGTCTCCTATTTTCCAAGGTCTACTTCCCCTGTTCCCGCCCGTTCATATACCTGTCTAGATGCCTCTTAAATGATGCTATCGTGCCCGCCGGTTGTTAAGGTTATTATATTAAGGTTGTATCCCCTTGCCCTGGATTCTTCCACCAGCCAAAATATTTTTTCCCAATTTACCTTAATGCTTCAGAATTGAACCATTTAACTCCTGGTTATCATTTGGTGAAAATCGCACATTGTATGGGGAGACGGTGGCATAATAGACGAGTAAACTCGAAACCCGAGAAATGCTCTGGGACCCGGGTTGGAATCCCACCACTGCAGATGGTGACATTTGAATTCAATAAAAATCTGGAACTAAAAGTCTAATGATTACCATGAAGCGATTGTCATAAAAACCCATCTGGTTCACTAATATACTTTCGGGAAGGAAATCTACTGACATGTGACTCCAGACCCACAGCAATGTGGTTGACTCTTAACTGACCCGTCAAGGGGCAATTAGGGGTGGGCAATAAATGCTGGCACAACCTGTGACGCTCGCGTCCCACGAACAAAAGAAAATCCATGGATTAAATCGGAAAAAGGGCTGTGTAGAATTTTGACAATATGACAAAGAATGGTTAATCAGTGTCTTGTTTTACATGCTCTTTTCAAAAGGACACAAGTGGGATTGGAGATGGGTGATGTCGTCACCATCACCCGTCTCCAACTATTGCCCAAATGTGTCGGCGGTGATGTAATGTAATCCTAGTCTTACCCCATTGGCATCAATACAGGTGGCATTGCTGATAGGACACTCACACGAGTCGCCTTTCCATCCTTCCTCACAGCCACACTTTTCCTGAAAACATTCACCGTGACCTATGGAAAAACCATAACAGAAACTGAATCAAACACAAAATTTTAACTCAGGCACAAAAGTCAATTTGCCAGACCTCAATAATGGAGAGCCGGTCAAACCAGTACAACTCACACTGCCAACCGATTTAGTCAAAGAAACTCATATTGCCAAGCCCATTGGTCAGAGAAATTCATATTGCCAAGCCCATTGGTCAGAGAACCTCATATTGCCAAGCCCATTGGTCAGAGAATCTCATATTGCCAAGCCCATTGGTCAGAGAAACTCATATTGCCAAGCCCATTGGTCAGAGAAATTCATATTGCCAAGCCCATTGGTCAGAGAACCTCATATTGCCAAGCCCATTGGTCAGAGAATCTCATATTGCCAAGCCCATTGGTCAGAGAAATTCATATTGCTAAGCCCATTGGTCAGAGAACCTCATATTGCCAAGCCAATTGGTCAGAGAACCTCATATTGCCAAGCCCATTGGTCAGAGAACCTCATATTGCCAAGCCCATTGGTCAGAGAACCTCATATTGCCAAGCCCTTTGGTCAGAGAACCTCATATTGCCAAGCCCATTGGTCAGAGAAATTCATATTGCCAAGCCCATTGGTCAGAGAACCTCATATTGCCAAGCCCATTGGTCAGAGAACCTCATATTGCCAAGCCCATTGGTCAGAGAAACTCATATTGCCAAGCCCATTGGTCAGAGAAATTCATATTGCCAAGCCCATTGGTCAGAGAACCTCATATTGCCAAGCCCATTGGTCAGAGAACCTCATATTGCTAAGCCCATTGGTCAGAGAACCTCATATTGCCAAGCCAATTGGTCAGAGAACCTCATATTGCCAAGCCCATTGGTCAGAGAACCTCATATTGCCAAGCCCATTGGTCAGAGAACCTCATATTGCCAAGCCCTTTGGTCAGAGAACCTCATATTGCCAAGCCCATTGGTCAGAGAAATTCATATTGCCAAGCCCATTGGTCAGAGAACCTCATATTGCCAAGCCCATTGGTCAGAGAACCTCATATTGCCAAGCCCATTGGTCAGAGAAACTCATATTGCCAAGCCCATTGGTCAGAGAAATTCATATTGCCAAGCCCATTGGTCAGAGAACCTCATATTGCCAAGCCCATTGGTCAGAGAACCTCATATTGCCAAGCCCATTGGTCAGAGAAACTTATACTGCCAATCTCACTAGCCAATGCAGCTCAAGCTGACAACCCATTGGACAGTGCAACTCCAACTGCCAACACTATCACTGATTGGAACTCTTACTGCCAACCCCATTAGTCAGCTCAATTCTTACTGCCAAACCCATTAGTCAGCTCAATTCCTACTGCCAACCCCATTAGTCAGCTCAATTCTTACTGCCAACCCCATTAGTCAGCTCAATTCCTACTGCCAACCACATTAGTCAGCTCAATACCTATTGGTAACCCCATTAGTCAGCTCAATGCCTACTGCCAACCCCATTAGTCAGCTCAATTCCTACTGCCAACCCCATTAGTCAGCTCAATACCTATTGGTAACCCCATTAGTCAGCTCAATGCCTACTGCCAACCCCATTAGTCAGCTCAATACCTATTGGTAACCCCATTAGTCAGCTCAATGCCTACTGCCAACCACATTAGTCAGCTCAATCCCTACTGCCAACCCCATTAGTGAGCTCAATCCCTACTGCCAACCCCATTAGTCAGCTCCATTCCTACTGCCAACCCCATTAGTCAGCTCAGTCCCGACTGCCAACCACATTAGTCAGCTCAATGCCTACTGCCAACCCCTTTAGTCAGCTCAATACCTATTAGCAACCCCATTAGTCAGCTGAATTCCTATTGGTAATCCCATTAGTCAGCTGAATTCCTATTGGTAATCCCATTAGTCATCTGAATTCCTATTGGTAATTCCATTAGTCAGCTCAATTCCTATTGGCAACCCCATTAGTCAGCTCAATTCTTACTGCCAACCCCATTAGTCAGCTCAATTCCTATTGGCAACCCCATTAGTCAGCTCAATCCTTACTGCCAATCCCATTAGTCATCTGAATTCCTATTGGTAATCCCATTAGTCAGCTCAATTCCTATTGGCAACCCCATTAGTCAGCTCAATTCCTACCAGCAACCCCATTAGTCAGCTCAATTCTTACTGCCAACCCCATTAGTCAGCTGAATTCCTATTGGTAATCCCATTAGTCACCTGAATTCTTATTGGTAATCCCATTAGTCATCTGAATTCCTATTGGCAACCCCATTAGTCAGCTCAATTCTTACTGCCAACCCCATTAGTCAGCTCAATTCTTACTGCCAACCCCATTAGTCAGCTCAATTCCTACTGGTAATCCCATTAGTCAGCTGAATTCCTATTGATAATCCCATTAGTCAGCTCAATTCCTATTGGTAATCCCATTAGTCAGGTCAATTCCTATTGGTAATCCAATTAGTCAGTTCAATTCCTATTGGTAATCCCATTAGTCAGCTCAATTCCTATTGGTAATCCCATTAGTCAGCTCAATTCCTATTGGTAATCCCATTAGCCAGCTCAATCCTTACTGCCAACCCCATTAATCAGCTCATTTCCTACTGCCAACCCCATTAGTCAGCTGAATTCCTATTGGTAATCCCATTAGTCAGCTGAATTCATATTGGTAATCCCATTAGTCAGATCAATTCCTATTGGTAATCCCATTAGCCAGATCAATCCTTACTGCCAACCCCAGTAATCAGCTCCATTCCTACTGCCAACCCCATTAGTCAGCTCAATTCCTATTGGTAATCCCATTAGTCAGCTCAATTCCTATTGGTAATCCCATTAGTCAGCTCAATTCCTATTGGTAATCTCATTAGTCAGCTCAATTCCTACTGCCAACCCCATTAATCAGCTCCATTCCTACTGCCAACCCCATTAGTCAGCTCAATTCCTACCAGCAACCCCATTAGTCAGCTCAATTCTTACTGCCAACCCCATTAGTCAGCTGAATTCCTATTGGTAATCCCATTAGTCAGCTGAATTCTTATTGGTAATCCCATTAGTCATCTGAATTCCTATTGGCAACCCCATTAGTCAGCTCAATTCTTACTGCCAACCCCATTAGTCAGCTCAATTCTTACTGCCAACCCCATTAGTCAGCTCAATTCCTACTGGTAATCCCATTAGTCAGCTGAATTCCTATTGATAATCCCATTAGTCAGCTCAATTCCTATTGGTAATCCCATTAGTCAGGTCAATTCCTATTGGTAATCCAATTAGTCAGCTCAATTCCTATTGGTAATCCCATTAGTCAGCTCAATTCCTATTGGTAATCCCATTAGTCAGCTCAATTCCTATTGGTAATCCCATTAGCCAGCTCAATCCTTACTGCCAACCCCATTAATCAGCTCATTTCCTACTGCCAACCCCATTAGTCAGCTGAATTCCTATTGGTAATCCCATTAGTCAGCTGAATTCATATTGGTAATCCCATTAGTCAGATCAATTCCTATTGGTAATCCCATTAGCCAGATCAATCCTTACTGCCAACCCCAGTAATCAGCTCCATTCCTACTGCCAACCCCATTAGTCAGCTCAATTCCTATTGGTAATCCCATTAGTCAGCTCAATTCCTATTGGTAATCCCATTAGTCAGCTCAATTCCTATTGGTAATCTCATTAGTCAGCTCAATTCCTACTGCCAACCCCATTAATCAGCTCCATTCCTACTGCAAACCCCATTAGTCAGCTCAATTCTTATCGGCAACCCCATGAGTCGAGGTAAATCATACACCCATTCCCATCGGTCAGGGCAACTCATACTGCCAACCACATTGGTTGAATCAACTCATACTGCGAACCTCATTTGTCATTTTAACTCCTGCATGCCAAAGTCATCGGACAGATGAGCTCATACTGCCATCTCCATTCATCAGAGCAACTCATACTGTCTTCCAGATTGGTCAGAGCAATTCATACTGCCAACTTTTACTGCCAACCCCATTGGTCAGAGCAATTCATACTGCCAACTTTTACTGCCAACCCCATTGGTCAGAGCAACTCATACTGCCAACTTTTATTGCCAACCCCATTGGTCAGAGGAACTCATTCTGCCATCCCCATTGGTCAGAGCAACTCATACTGCCGTCCCCCTTGAACATAGAAAATAGAACATAGAAAAATACAGTACAGAACAGGCCCTTCGGTCCACGATGTTGTGCCGAACCTTTGTCCTAGATTAATCATAGATTATCATCGAATTTACAGTGCAGAAGGAGGCCATTCGGCCCATCGAGTCTGCACCGGCTCTTGGAAAGAGCACCCTACCCAAGGTCAACACCTCCACCCTATCCCCTAACCCAGTAACCTCACCCAACACGAAGGGCAATTTTGGACACTAAGGGCAAGTTATCATGGCCAATCCACCTAACCTGCACATCTTTGGACCGTGGGAGGAAACCGGAGCACCCGGAGGAAACCCACGCATACACGGGGAGGATGTGCAGACTCCGCACAGACAGTGATCCAAGCTGGAATCGAAGCTGTGAAGTAGTTGTGCTATCCACAATGCTACCGTGCTGCCCTTAAGAACAAATTAATCTGCACTCCATCATTCTACTGTAATCTATGTACCTATCCAATAGCCGCATGAAGGTCCCTAATGTTTCCGACTCAACTACTTCCACAGGCAGTGCATTCCATGCCCCCACTACTCTCTGGGGAAAGAACCTACATCTGACATCCCCCCAATATCTTCCACCATTCACCTTAAATTTATGTCCCCTTGTAATCGTTTGATCCACCCGGGGAAAAAGTCTCTGACTGTCTACTCTATCTATTCCCCTGATCATCTTATAAACCTCTATCAAGTCGCCCCTCATCCTTCTCTGTTCTAATGAGACAAGGCCTCAACCTTTCCTCGTAAGACCTACTCTCCATTCCAGGGAACATCCTGGTAAATCTCCTTTGCACCTTTTCCAAAGCTTCCACATCCTTCCTAAAATGAGTCGACCAGAACTGCACACAATACTCCAAATGTGGCCTTACCAAGGTTTTGTACAGCTGCATCATCACCTCACGGCTCTTAAATTCAATCCCTCTGCAATGAACGCGAGCACACCATAGGCCTTCTTCACAGCTCTATCCACTTGAGTGGCAACTTTCAAAGATCTATGAACATAGACCCCAAGATCTCTCTGCTCCTCCACACTGCCAAGAACCCTACTGTTAACCCTGTATTATGCATTCATATTTGTCCTTCCAAATTGGACAACCTCACACTTTTCAGGGTTAAACTCCATCTGCCACTTCTCAGCCCAGCTCTGCATCCTATCTATGTCTCTTTGCAGCCGACAACAGCCCTCCTCACTATCCACAACTCCACCAATCTTCGTATCATCTGCAAATTTACTGACCCACCCTTCAACTCCCTCATCCAAGTCATTAATGAAAATCACAAACAGCAGAGGACCCAGAACTGATCCCTACCATGAAGAACCTTATCAAATGCCTTACTAAAATCCATGTACACTACATCCACTGCTTTACCTTCATCCACATGCTTGGTCACCTCCTCCAAGAATTCAATAAGACTTGTGAGGCAAGACCTACCTCACAAATCCGTGCTGACTATCCCTAATCAAGGAGTGTCTTTCCAGATGCTCAGAAATCCTATCCCTCAGTACCCTTTCCATTACTTTGCTGACCACCGAAGTAAGACTAACTGGCCTGTAATTCCCAGGCTTATCCCTATTCCCTTTTTTGAACAGGGGCACGACATTCGCCACTCTCCAATCCCCTGGTACCACCCCTGCTGACAGTGAGGATGAAAAGTTCATTGCCAAAGGCTCTGCAATTTCATTTCTTGCTTCCCGTAGAATCCTTGGATATATCCCGTCAGGCCCGGGGACTTGTCTGTCCTCAAGTTTTTCAAAATGCCCAACACATCTTCCTTCCTAACAAATATCTCCTCAAGCTTATCAGTCTGCTTCACGCTGTCCTCTCCAACAATATGGCCTCTCTCATTCATAAATACTGAAGAAAAGTACTCGTTCAAGACCTCTCCTATCTCTTCAGACTCAATACACAATCTCCCGCTACTGTCCTTGATCGGACCTACCCTCCCGCTAGTCATTCTCATATTTCTCACATATGTCCCAGGTTCCAGGTCCCAGGTTCGATTCCCGGCTGGGGCACTGTCTGTGTGGAGTCTGCACGTCCTCCCCATGTGTGCGTGGGTTTCCTCCGGGTGCTCCGGTTTCCTCCCACAGTCCAAAGATGTGCGGGTTAGGTGGATTGGCCAGGCTAAATTGCCCTTAGTGTCCTAAAAAAATAATGTTAATGGGGGTTGTTGGGTTACTGGTATAGGGTGGATGCGTGGGCTTGGGTAGGGTGATCATTGCTCGGCACAACATTGAGGGCCAAAGGGCCTGTTCTGTGCTGTACTGTTCTAATTCTAAAAAAAAAGTGTAAAAGGCCTTGGGATTTTCCTTGATCCTACCCGCCAAAGATTTTTCATGCCCTCTCTTAGCTCTCCTAATCTCTTTCTTCAGTTCCCTCCTGGCTAGTTTGTATCCTTCCAGCACCCTGTATGAACCTTGTTTCCTCAGTCTTACATAAGTCTCCTTCTTCCTCTTAACAAGACATTCAACCTCTCTTGTCAACCATGGTTCCCTCACTCGACCATCTCTTCCCTGCCTGACAGGGACATACATATCAAGGACACGTAGTATCTGTTCCTTCAACAAGTTCCACATTTCAATTGTGTCCTTCCCTGACAGCCTATTTTTTCCAATTTATGCACTTCAATTCTTATCTGACAGCATCGTATTTACCTTTTCCCCAATTGTAAACCTTGCCCTGTTGCACGCACCTATCCCTCTCCATTACTAAAGTGAAAGTCACAGAATTGTAGTCACTATCTCCAAAATGCTCCCCCACTAACAAATCTATCACTTACCCTGGTTCATTACCAAGTACCAAATCCAATATGGCCTCCACTCTGGTCGGACAATCTACATACTGTGTTAGAAAAGCTTCCTGGACACACTGCACAAACACCACCCCATCCAAACTATTTGATCTAAAGAGTTTCCACTCAATGTTTGGGAAGTTGAAGTCAGCCATGACTACTACCCTGTGACTTCTGCACCTTTCCAAAATTTGTTTCCCAATCTGTTCCTCCACATCTCTGCTGCTATTGGGGGGGCTCTAGAAAACTCCCAACCTATTTCTGACTTCAACCCATACTACCTCAGTAGGCAAATCCTCCTCGAACTGCTTTTCTGCAGCTGTTATACTATCTCCAGTTACAGGGAGGTAACCAGGTTTGTTTCAAACACGAGCTTTCGGAGCACTGCTCCTTCCTCAGGTGAAACAAACCTGTTGGATTTTAACCTGGTGTTGTAGGACTTCTTACTGTGCTCACCCCAGTCCAATGCCGGCAACTTCACATCATGCCTGCCAAATTAGTTTAAACCCTCCCGAAGAGTAGTAGAAAACCTCCCTCCCAGGATATTGGTGCCCCTCTGGTTCAGATGCAACCCGTCCGGCTTGTACAGGTCCCACCTTCCCCAGAATGCGCTCCAATTATCCAAATACCTGAAGCCCTCCCTCCTACACCATTCCTGCAGCCACGTGTTCAACTGCACTCTCTCCCTATTCCTAGCCTCGCTATCACGTGCCACCGGCAACAAACCAGAGATAGCAACTCTGTCTGTCCTGGCTTTTAACTTCCAGCCTAACTCCCTAAACTCGTTTATTACCTCCACACCCCTTTTCCTACCTACGTCGTTGGTACCAATGTGCACCACAACTTCTAGCTGCTCACCCTCCCCCTTCAGGATCCTGAAGACACGATCCGAGACATCCCTGGCCCTGGCACCCGGGAGGCAACATACCTTCTGGGAGTCTCGCTCGCGACCACAGAATCTCCTATCTATTCCCCTAACCATTGAATCTCCTATTACTATTGCTTTTCTATTCTACCCCCCTTCCCTTCTGAGCCCCAGAGCCAGAGTCAGTGCCAGAGACCTGGCCGCTAGGGCCTTCCCCCGGTAGGTCATCCCCCTCAACAGCATCTTGTTTTGAAGGGGCATGGCCACGAGGGATCCCTGCACTGTCTGCCTGTTTGTTTTCTTTCCCCTGACTGTAACCCAGCTACTTTTGTCCTGTACCTTGGGTGTTGTTACCTCCCTGTAACTCCTCTCCATAACTCCCTCTGCCCCCCGGATGATCCGAAGGTCATCCAGCTGCAGCTCCAGTTCCCTAACACGGTCTCTGAGGAGCTGGAGTTGGGTGCACCCTGCAGGTATAGTCAGCGGGGACACCGGTGGTATCCCTCACCACCCACATCCTACAGGAGGAGCATGCAACTGCCCAAGCCTCCATCCCCTCTTACCTTACAGAATATAGCTGCCCTGTGGACCAACTGGACCTCCGCCCTCCGACTCTGCTCCCAGTCAGCTGCACTCTGTAAACTCCTGGCTCCCTTCTCGCTCTTTGCGGAAATGAAATGAAAGGAGCACCTTGCTCCCTCCTCACCTAACTCCCTCAGTCACCAAACTCTGACGATAGCACTCAAATGCACCAAATTTAGCACTCAGCACTTTGCTTGTTTAGAGCAAATCATATTGCCAACCCAATTGGTCAGAGGAACTCATACTGCCATCCCCATTGGTCAGTGTAATTAATATTGCCAACCCAATTGGCCAGAGGAACTCATACTGCCAATCCCATTGGTCAGAGGAACTCATACTGCCATCCCCATTGGTCAGTGTAATTAATATTGCCATCCCAATTGGTCAGTGCAATCCTTCCTGCCAACCAAAATGGTCAATGCAACTCATACAGGAAACCACATTGAGCGAAGCGACTCAGACTTCCAAACTCATTGGTCAGATGATAGAGTATAGTTTTATTCAGACTTTTATTCATAAAGGGGCTAGTTGAATGCATGTAGCTAAAGAAGCAAAATATTCAAAGTGTCTTGACTGTGGGAACTCAGTCATTTTCCCATATAATGAATTAACCATTGTATTCCAGTGTGTTCAGCATTGAGAACGTATTGTTCTCTGTCTAATCAATTAACAAATTCTAGCTAGGTCTCCACCAAGCTATGATACATGACAGGTGTGAGAAGACATATCCAGTCCTTTTCCTAAGATTTATTCCTAAGAGCTAATTTTGATAGCCACCAGTTAATCTTAAGTAATGTCCAATGTTTGATTAACAAGTGATCGTCTAAGTAACAGTCATTATTTGAATAAACCAGCGGGTCACAGCTAAGAATTAGAAGCCAATGAACATAAATGAGGGGTTAAACCAGGGATCAGGATTCCCTTAAAAGTAGGACCTCGTGGATCAAGGTCTTTGTTCCTGAATCCTTGAATTATCTATCTCTTTGTTTGTGTTTCTTTTGTGATTATGCTTCTTGCCACGTGCCTGACTTTTTAAATGTATTGTTTGATATTTTGTTTCTAAGTTTTTATTCAGTTCTTATTCAAGTGTATACAAGTCAGTAATTAACAATGAAGTCATACTTTTGACACCTCCGACCAACTGGACTACCAATTCTTATTAGAAGGTAAAACAAGAGTCCCAACATCAGAGAAATTCTGACTGCCAACCCCACTGGTTAGAGTAACTCATACTGCCAACTCAATTGCTCGAAGCAACTCTTACTGCTAACTTTTCATTCTCACTCCACAGTATCAATATTTCCCACTTTCTCTGTACCCTACATCTACAGTTGTCACAGTTTACCCTCTGATGTTAGTTTCTCTGCTGTTTGGCCTTTCACACCTTTTGTTCTCTCTGGGTACTCTTTCCCCGTGGTTTCAGTGGCTATTAGCACCCCGTTTCCCTGGGTTTCTGTGGCTATGACACATCTTTCATTCTCAATCCACAGTATAAATATTTCCCACTTTCTCTGTACATCTCCCGTGCCGCTACCCTCGCCCCCTCCCCTCTCTTCCAGAACAGGGATAGAGTGCCCCTCATTCTCACATTTCACCCCACCAGCCTCTGTATGCAAAGCATAACCCTCTGCCATTTTCGCCAACTCCCGTGTGATGCCACCACCAAACATGGTTTGGGGCAGCACGGTAGCATTGTGGATAGCACAATCACTTCACAGCTCCAGGGTCCCAGGTTTGATTCTGGCTTGGGTCACTGTCTGTGCGGAGTCTGCACATCCTCCTCGTGTGTGCGTGGGTTTCCTCCGGGTGCTCCGGTTTCCTCCCACAGTCCAAAGATGTGCAGGTTAGGTGGATTGGCCATGATAAATTGCCCTTAGTGACTAAAAAGACTAGGAGGGGTTATTGGGTTTAAGGGGATAGTGTGGAAGTGAGGGCTTAGGTGGGTTGGTGCAGAGTCGATGGGCCGAATGGCCTCCTTCTGCACTGGATGTTCTATGTTCTTAACACAAGACCCTGTCTCCCATGCCCACATGTCTGTCCTTGGCCTCCTGTAATGTTCCAGTGAAGCTCAACACAAACTGGAGGAACAACATCTCATCTTCCAGTTAGGCACACTACAGCCTTCCGGTCTCAACATCTTATGTCATCTTATCCACCTTTCCTGACCCATTCTTCCCCTTCCCCTCCCCCCACATCTATAGCTGTCACACTTTACCCTCTGATGTTAGTTTCTCTGCTTTGTTTGGCCTTTCACACCTTTTGTTCTCTCTGAGGACTACCATTAACACTCTTTCCCCTTGCATTCTGTGGCTATTAGCACCACGTTTCCCTGGGTTTCTGTGGCTATGACTCATCTTTCATTCCCACTCCACAGTATAAATATTTCCCATTTTCTCTGTATTATAGCTTTGACAAAGGGTCATCTGGACTCGAAACGTTAGCTCTTTTCTCTCCCTACAGATGCTGCCAGACCTGCTGAAATTTTCCAGCATTTTCTCTTTGGTTTCAGATTCCAGCATCCGCAGTAATTTTCTTTTATCCTACTGCCAACTTTATTGGTCAGGGTAACTCATACTGCCAAACACATTGGTCAGAACAATTCATGCTGCAAACCTTATTGGCCAGGGCAACTCATATTACCAACCCCATTGATCAGTACCATTCATACTACCAACCTCATTGCTCAATATAACCCATCTTGCCAACCCCATTGATCAGTGCAACTCATATTGCCAACCCCATTGACCAGTACCATTCATATTGCCAACCCCATTGACCAGTACCATTCATATTGCCAACCCCATTGACCAGTACCATTCATATTGCCAACTCCATTGACCAGTACCATTCATATTGCCAACCCCATTGACCAGTGCAACTCACATTGCCAACCCCATTGACCAGTGCAACTCATATTGCCAACCCCATTGACCAGTGCCATTCATATTGCCAACCCCATTGACCAGTACCATTCATATTGCCAACCCCATTGACCAGTGCAACTCATATTGCCAACCCCATTGACCAGTGCAACTCATATTGCCAACCCCATTGACCAGTGCAACTCATATTGCCAACCCCATTGACCAGTGCAACTCATATTGCCAACCCCATTGACCAGTGCAACTCATATTGCCAACCCCATTGACCAGTGCAACTCATATTGCCAACCCCATTGACCAGTGCAACTCATATTGCCAACCCCATTGACCAGTGCAACTCATATTGCCAACCCCATTGGCCAGTGCAACTCATGCTACCAACCCCATTGACCAATGCAACCCATCCTGCCAACCCCATTGACCAGTGCAACTCATGCTGCCAACCCAATTGGTCAGTACAACTTACACTAACAACCACATTGACCAGTGCAATTCATACTGCCACCTCCATTGGTCGTGTTGCTTTGTGACCCATAATTCTTATACTGCCACCCTTTTGTCTTGTAGCAAGGGCCACAGTGCCACTCACCATTGCATATAAAGCCAGCAAATCGTGGGCAAAACAGGCTGCTGTATTCACAATATTGTCCCTCAAATCGTTCCAGATGGCGCTCTGATGGTACACAGTGACAAAGACCGCAGTAACATTCTCCTCGACCGGAGCATGTCTGGGAGGGGTCATTGGGATTTCTGCAGGCTGTATCCTCTCCCTTATTACTTGAGTCACATTCACAGAATTCTCCCTTCCTGAAGAAAAAAACGTAGAATGTCAACATCCAGAAAATGACACTGCTCACTCATCAGCTGTCATGTTTTATTTTTTAAAAATAAGAAAAGATTGTTTTTTCCGACTGTTAAATGAAACTAGAGAGATGGGAAGACCATTCAGGCTCTTGATCCTGTGCCACTATTCACAACTTGATTCAATATGTCGAAAGAAATATCGAAAGAATGTCGAAAGAAAAGAGGGGGAGGTGTGGCGCTGCTAGTCAAGGACAGTATTACGGTGGTAGAAAGGATGCAAGATGGGGACTCTTCTTCCGAGGTAGTATGGGCTGAGGTTAGAAACAGGAAAGGAGAGGTCACCCTGTTGGGAGTTTTCTATAGGCCACCTAATAGTTCTAGAGATGTAGAGGAAAGGATGGCGAAGATGATTCTGGAAAAGAGCGAAAGTAACAGGGTAGTTGTTATGGGAGACTTTAACTTTCCTAATATTGACTGGAAAAGATATAGTTCGAGTACATTGGATGGGTCGTTCTTTGTACAATGTGTGCAGGAGGGTTTTCTGACACAATATGTTGACAGGCCAACAAGAGGTGAGGCCACTTTGGATTTGGTTTTGGGTAATGAACCAGGCCAGGTGTTAGATCTGGAGGTAGGTGAACACTTTGGAGACAGTGACCACAATTCGGTGACCTTTACGTTAGTGATGGAAAGGGATAAGTATACCCCGCAGAGCAAGAGTTATAGCTGGGGGAAGGGCAATTATGATGCCATTAGACATGACTTAGGATGTGTTGGTTGGAGAAGTAGGCTGCAAGGGTTGGGCACACTGGATATGTGGAGCTTGTTCAAGGAACAGCTATTGCATGTTCTTGATAAGTACGTACCAGTCAGGCAGGGAGGAAGGGGTCGAGCGAGGGAACCGTGGTTTACCAAAGAAGTGGAATCTCTTGTTAAGAGGAAGAAGGAGGCCTATGTGAAGATGAGGCGTGAAGTTTCAGTTGGGGCGCTTGATAGTTACAAGGAAGCAAGGAAGGATCTAAAGAGAGAGCTGAGACGAGCAAGGAGGGGACATGAGAAGTCTTTGGCAGGTAGGATCAAGGAAAACCCAAAAGCTTTCTATAGGTATGTCAGGAATAAAAGAATGACTAGGGTAAGAGTAGGGCCAGTCAAGGACAGTGGTGGGAAGTTGTGTGTGGAGGCTGAGGAGATAAGCGAGATACTAAATGAATACTTTTCGTCAGTATTCACTCAAGAAAAAGATAATATTGTGGAGGAGAATGCTGAGACCCAGGCTATTAGAATAGATGGCATTGAGGTGCGTAGGGAAGAAGTGTTGGCAATTCTGGACAAGGTGAAAATAGATAAGTCCCCGGGGCCGGATGGGATTTATCCTAGGATTCTCTGGGAAGCCAGGGAAGAGATTGCTGAGCCTTTGGCTTTGATTTTTAGGTCATCATTGGCTACAGGAATAGTGCCAGAGGACTGGAGGATAGCAAATGTGGTCCCTTTGTTCAAGAAGGGGAGTAGAGATAACCCCGGTAACTATAGGCCGGTGAGCCTAACGTCTGTGGTGGGTAAAGTCTTGGAGAGGATTATAAAAGATACGATTTATAATCATCTAGATAGGAATAATATGATTAGGGATAGTCAGCATGGTTTTGTGAAGGGTAGGTCATGCCTCACAAACCTTATCGAGTTCTTTGAGAAGGTGACTGAACAGGTAGACGAGGGTAGAGCAGTTGATGTGGTGTATATGGATTTCAGTAAAGCGTTTGATAAGGTTCCCCACGGTCGGCTATTGCAGAAAATACGGAGGCTGGGGATTGAGGGTGATTTAGAGATGTGGATCAGAAATTGGCTAGTTGAAAGAAGACAGAGAGTGGTAGTTGATGGGAAATGTTCAGAATGGAGTTCAGTTACGAGTGGCGTACCACAAGGATCTGTTCTGGGGCCGTTGCTGTTTGTCATTTTTATAAATGACCTAGAGGAGGGCGCAGAAGGATGGGTGAGTAAATTTGCAGACGACACTAAAGTCGGTGGAGTTGTAGACAGTGCGGAAGGATGTTGCAGGTTACAGAGGGACATAGATAAGCTGCAGAGCTGGGCTGAGAGGTGGCAAATGGAGTTTAATGTGGAGAAGTGTGAGGTGATTCACTTTGGAAAGAATAACAGGAATGCGGAATATTTGGCTAATGGTAAAATTCTTAGTAGTGTGGATGAGCAGAGGGATCTCGGTGTCCATGTACATAGATCCCTGAAAGTTGCCACCCAGGTTGATAGGGTTGTGAAGAAGGCCTATGGTGTGTTGGCCTTTATTGGTAGAGGGATTGAGTTCCGGAGCCATGAGGTCATGATGCAGCTGTACCAAACTCTGGTACGGCCGCATTTGGAGTATTGCGTACAGTTCTGGTCGCCTCATTATAGGAAGGACGTGGAAGCTTTGGAACGGGTGCAAAGGAGATTTACCAGGATGTTGCCTGGTATGGAGGGAAAATCTTATGAGGAAAGGCTGATGGACTTGAGGTTGTTTTCGTTAGAGAGAAGAAGGTTAAGAGGTGACTTAATAGAGGCATACAAAATGATCAGAGGGTTAGATAGGGTGGACAGCGAGAGCCTTCTCCCGCGGATGGAGGTGGCTAGCACGAGGGGACATAGCCTTAAATTGAGGGGTAATAGATATAGGACAGAGGTCAGAGGTGGGTTTTTTACGCAAAGAGTGGTGAGGCCGTGGAATGCCCTACCTGCAACAGCAGTGAACTCGCCAACATTGAGGGCATTTAAAAATTTATTGGATAAGCATATGGATGATAAGGGCATAGTGTAGGTTAGATGGCCTTTAGTTTTTTTTTCCATGTCGGTGCAACATCGAGGGCCGAAGGGCCTGTACTGCGCTGTATCGTTCTATGTTCTATGTTCTATGTTCTATTACTAGGACTTCCGGTTGCGGCTATGCCTGGGTAAGTCGCATGGTCGGCAGCTCCCGCCGATAACGGACTTTTGGGCCCTTTTAAGGAGCCTAAGCGGCATTTGTTCGACGATTCCCAGTGTGGGAAGGCAGCAGTGCGGGTCCCCCAGCACTGTATGGAGTGAACCAGGAGCGGAGCAGTCAAAAAAGTGGCTTTAGAGCAGAGAGGAGAACGGGCGTGAAAAAACAAGATGGCGGCGGGCGGGGATCAGGCAGCGTGGGCTCAGTGGTCTCGGGAGCAGCAGGAGTTTTTACAAAGCTGTTTTGCTGACTTGAAGGCGGAGATGCTGGCCCCTATGAAGGCGTCGATTGAAAGGTTGGTGGAGACCCAGAAGATGCAGGGGACAGCGATCAAGGAGGTGCAGCAGAAGGCCTCTGACAATGAGGATGAGATTCATGGCCTGACGGTTATAGTGGAGGCGCACGAGGCGCTTCACAAAAAATGGAAGGAGTAGCTGGAGGACCTGGAGAATAGGTCGAGGAGGCAGAACCTTCAGATTCTGGGTCTTCCTGAAGGAGTGGAGGGGTCGGATGCTGGAGCGTATGTGACCACGATGCTGGGCACGCTGATGGGTGCGGGGACCTTCCCGAGGCCCCTGGAGCTGGATGGGGCGCAGAGAGTCCTGGCCAGGAGGCCGAGGGCGAACGAGCCGCCGAGAGCGATGGTGATGAGGTTTTACCGTTTCACCGACAGGGAGTGTGTCCTGCGATGGGCGAAGAAGGAGCGGAGCAGCAGGTGGGAGAATCCAGAGATCTGTATCTATCAGGACTGGAGTACAGAGCTGGCCAAGAAGCGGGCAGGATTCAACCGGGCTAAGGCGAACCTCCACGGGAAGGGGGTGAAGTTCGGGCTGTTACAGCCGGCAAGACTGTGGGTCACATACCAGGACTGACACCACTATTTTGATACGCTGGATAAGGCGTGGACTTACATCAAAAATGAGAAGCTGGACTTGAATTAATGGTTTGCAGTATGTTATGTGGGATGTTGGTGAGGGAGTGTTTGGGTGGGGTTTATTTTTTTTTCTTTCCCCGCGTTTTCTTGGGAATGGGTGGGCCCGTGGCCTGGGGCCCTCAGGGACTGGGGTGAGGTTTGCAGTTAAAAGGAACTGCGCCACAGGGGGTGGGGTCGGCCCAGGCAGGGAGCGTGGCTTTTTCCCGTGAAATGGTGGGGGCGGTACCTGAAAGCGGGGGGGGGGGGGGGGGGGGGGGGGGGGGGGAGACTTTCACTACACCACTTTGGTGGGGGGAGGGCTGGTGATCTGGATGGGAAATCCAAAAGGGGATTGGAGGCAGAGGCGGGAGCGGCTGGGTCAGCATGAGTCAGTTGACTTACGGGAGTGCAATGGTAGGGGGGGTTAGGCAGTTGCTTGGCCGGGGAAGGGGGGGGAGGTTTGGGAGGGGGGAACTGGGTTTCTGCTGTGCTGAGTGAGGGGGAGCTGGAGATAAGAGGGAAAGTCTGGGTGGGGAGCCTCTGCCTGGGGGACTGGAGAGTGCGGGAGGCGCGGGCACGTGGCTGGCCGAAAAAAGGAGATGGCTAGTCGGCGGGGGTGGGGGGGGGGGGGGGGGGTGGGGGTGGGGGTGGGTAGCCCCCTGATCCGGCTGATCACGTGGAACGTCAGAGGCTTGAATGGGCCGGTCAAGAGGGCCCGGGTGTTTTCGCACTTAAAGGGGCTGAAGGTAGACGTAGCCATGCTACAGGAAACACATCTGAAGATCGCGGATCAAACCAGGCTGAGGAAGGGATGGGTGGGGCAGGCCTTTCACTCTGGGTTGGATGCGAAAAACAGGGGGGTCGCAATCCTGGTGAGTAAGCGGGTGGCATTTGAGGGGCGGTGGGTATTGTGGCAGATAAAGGGGGTCGATATGTTATGGTGAGTGGCAGGCTGCAGGGGGCCCGGATGGTGCTGGTGAATGTATATGCCCCAAACTGGGACGATGCAGGGTTCATGAAGCGGATGTTGAGTCGGATCCCGGATCTGGAGACAAGTAATTTGACTTCAATACGGTTCTGGACACGGCACTGGATCGGTCTAGATTGAGGTCGGGTAAGAGACCGGCAGCAGCTAAGGTTCTGAGGGGGTTTATGGACCAGATGGGAGGAGTGGATCCGTGGAGATTCGCTAGGCCAAGGGCGAAGGAGTTTTTCTTCTTCTCCCATGTACACAAGGCTTATTCGCGGATAGATTTTTTCGTTGTAAATAGGGCGCTAATCCCGAGAGTGGAGGGGGTGGAGTACTCGGCCATTGCGATCTCGGACCATGCCCCGCACTGGATGGACCTGGAGATGGGGGAGGAGAGAGGCCAGCGCCCGCTGTGGCGAATGGACGTGGGACTACTGGCAGACGAGGAGGTCAGTGGGCGGGTCCGGGGGTGCATCCAAAGATATGTGGAGGCCAATGATAATGGGGAGGTGTCGATGAGTGTGGTCTGGTAGGCGCTGAAGGCGGTGGTCAGGGGGGAGTTAATTTCCCTCAGGGCCCAGAGGGAGAACAGGGAGAGGATGGAGAGGGAGAGGCCAGTGGGGGAGTTACTGAGGGTGGGTAGGAGATATGCGGAATCCCCTGAGGAGGGTTTGTTGAAGGAGCGCTGGAGCCTCCAGACGGATTTTGACTTGCTAACCACGGGGAAGGCTGAGGCCCAGTTGAGGAAGGTACAGAGAGCAGTGTATGAGTATGGGGAGAAGCCAAGCCGGATGTTGGCACATCAGCTGCGGAAGAGGGAGGCGGCTAGGGAGATTGAGGGAATTAGGGATAGGAGGGGGAACAAGGTGTGGAGTCCAGCTAAAATAAACGAGGTCTTTAAGGACTTTTATGGTGAATTATACGAGTCAGAACCCCTGGGGGGGGGGGGGGGGGGGGGGCATGTGACAGCTCCTGGACCAACTGAGGTTTCCAAAGGTGGAGGAGGGGCAGTTAGAGGGATTGGCAGCTCCGATTGGGATGGAGGAGTTGGCTAAGGCGTTGGGGAGCATGCAGGCGGGCAAGGCCCCGGGGCCGGATGGGTTCCCCGTTGAGTTCTATAGGAAGTTCTTGGAGCTGTTGGGCCCGCTATTGCTGAGAGCCTTTAACGAGGCTAAGGAAAAGAGAATCCTTCCTCCGACGATGTCGCAGGCTTTGATCTCGTTTATCCTCAAGCGTGATAAGGACCCGTTGCAATGCGGCTCCTATAGGCCGATTTCGCTTCTCAATGTGGATGGCAAGCTGTTGGCCAAGATCCTGGCCACTAGGATTGAGGATTGTGTCCCGGGAGTGATCCATGAGGTTCAGACGGGGTTTGTGAAGGGCAGACAGCTGAATGTGAATGTACGGAGGCTCCTGAATGTGATCATGTTGCCCTCGGAGTGGGGGGACGCAGAAGTGGCAGCGGCAATGGACGTGGAGAAAGCCTTTGATCGAGTGGAGTGGGAGTACTTGTGGGAGGTGTTAGGCAGATTTGGGTTCGGGGAGGAATTCATAGGGTGGGTGAAATTGTTGTACCAGGCCCCGGTAGCGAGTGTTTCGACGAACCGGCTGCGGTCAGAGTATTTCAGGTTATATCGTGGAACGAGGCAGGGGTGCCCCCTGTCCCCCCTGCTGTTTGCCCTGGCGATTGAGCCGCTGGCCATGGCGTTGAGGGAATCCAAAAACTGGAGGGGATTGGTCCGAGGGGTGTGGAGGGGAGGAACATCGCGTCTCACTGTATGCAGATGACCTGCTTTTGTACATTGCAGATCCGGTGGAGGGGATAGAACAAAAGAACAAAGAAATTACAGCACAGGAACAGGCCCTTCGGCCCTCCCAGCCTGGGCCGATCCAGATCCTTTATCTAAACCTGTTGCCTATTTTCCAAGGTCTACTTCTCTCTGTTCGCCACCCGTTCATATACCTGTCCAGATGCATCTTAAATGATGCTATCGTGCCCGCCTCTACCACTTCCGCTGGCAAAGCATTCCAGGCGCCCACCACCCTCGGCGTAAAAAACTTTCCACGCACATCTCCCTTAAACTTTCCCCCTCTCACCTTGAAATCGTGACCCCTTGTAACTGACACCCCCACTCTTGGGAAAAGCTTGTTGCTATCCACCCTGTCCATACCTCTCATAATTTTGTAGACCTCAATCAGGTCCCCCCTCAACCTCCGTCTTTTACCTTTACTTAAAAAAAATTTATGAATCGCAGCCTTGAAAGTTCCAATTGGCCTTGACAGATTTTTTTTTAGAAAATATTTTATTGAAGCATTTGTAATTTTCACAGTTTAACACATTAACATCTCTTAAACAACCGCGCGGGCCAACACACGTAAAGAAAAAAAACAACCTACAGAACAACTACTCTATTCCCTAGCTACCCGTAATCTATAAACCAGGGGCTGGTTTAGCTCACTCAACTAAATCGCTGGCTTTTAAAGCAGGCCAGCAGCACGGTTCGATTCCTGTACCAGGACAGGTGCTGGAATGTGGCGACTAGGGGCTTTTCACAGTAACTTCATTGAAGCCTACTCGTGACAATAAGTGATTTTCATTTCATATTCTCTGTCCCGTTGTAACATTGCCATGCCTCCTGTTTTCCTCCCCCCCCCCCACTTTTTCCCTCCCCCACCCCTTACTGCTGACATTTAATTCTCCTTGAAGTAGTCTATGAGCGGCTGCCATCTCTGGGCGAACCCTTGAATTGATCCCCTCAAAGCAAATTTAACTTTCTCCAGACTGAGAAACCCTGCTATATCGCTGACCCACATTCCTGACTTCAGGGGCTCCCAGTCCCTCCATTCCAACAAAATCTGTCTCCGGGCCACCAGGGAGGAGAAGGCCACAACCTCAGCTCCCTCCCCACTTGGCCCCTGCATATAGATACCCCAAATATCGCCAATTCTGGATTCGGCGTTACCCTACCTTCCAGGACTTCTGACATAACATCGCCAGAATCCCCTCAATTTCGGACATGCCCAAAACATATGTACATGGTTGGCCGGGCTACCCTCACACCATCCACATTTGTCCTCCACCTCCTCAAAGAACCTGCTCATCCGAGCTACCGTCATGTGGGCCCTGTGGACCACTTTAAACTGGATCAGGCTGAGTCTGGCACAGGACAAGGATGAATTGTCTCTCTTCAGGGCTTTTTCCCACAGCTCAAATTCTATCTCCCCACCCAGCTCCTCTTCCCACTTCCTCTTCACCTCCCTGATAGGGCCCCTTCCCACTCCATCAACTCCTTGTATATCTCCGAGACCTTCCCCTCTCCAACCTCTGTTTCTGACATCACCTTATCTTGTAACCCCCTCAGGGGGAGGCGAGGGAAGCTAGGAACCTGCCTCCGGACAAAATCCTGTAACTGAAGACATCGAATCCCTTTCCCACCCAGCAACTCAAACTCCTCCTCTAATGCCTCCAAGGTAGGGAAACCCTCTTGAATGAATAGATCCCCAAATCGCTCAATCCCTGCCCGCCGCCATCCCCTATAGCCTCCATCCAGCACCGCCAGGGCAAACCGGTGGTTGTTACAAATCGGAGACCACACTGATGCCCCCTCCAACCTCATGTGTTGCCTCCATTGCTCCCACACCCTAAGGGCTGCCACCACCACAGGGCTCATAGAGTACCGAGCCGGCGAAAACGGCAGGCGCCGGTGGTAAGGCCTCCAAACTGTACCCTTATAGGATGCCGCTTCCACTCGTTCCCATACCAACCCCTCCCACACTACCCACTTCCTGACCATCAATATGTTGGCCACCCAGTAATAGTTAATAAAGCTCGGGAGGGCCAAGACCCCCTCTCCGCGACCCCGTTCCAGGAGTGCCTTCTTTACTCTCGGAGTTTTGCCCACCCACACCCGATATCACCGCGCTCATTTTCCTGAAAAAAGCCTTTGGGATAAAAATCGGAAGACAATGAAAAAAGAAAAGCAGTCTCAGAAGGACCATCATCTTTATCGTCTGGACCCTCCCCGCCAGCGTCACCGGGAGCATGTCCCATCTGCGGAAGTCCCTTTTCATTTGATCAACCGCTTTGCCCAGATTTAACGATTTGGGGATCTATTGGGGATTGAGCGATTTGGGGATCTATTCATTCAAGAGGGTTTCCCTACCGTGGAGATTTAACTTATGAATCTGCCCCCAATCTTTAGCCACCTGAATCCCCAGATATGTAAAACTTCTCTCAACCACTCTGAACGACAACTCCTTCAGTCTCCTTTCCTGCCCTGTGCCTGGATGGCGAACATCTCACTCTTTCACATATTTAACTTGTAACCTGAAAATCACCCAAATTCTCCTGGTATCTCCATGATTTCTTTCATCCCCCACACCGGGTCTGTGACATAGAGCAACAATTCATCCGCATATAGACTCTGTGCTCCACCCCCTCCACTATCCCCCGCCAGGCATTTGATGATCTAAGGGCCATTGCCAAGGGCTCTATGGCCAGGGCAAACAGTAATGGGGAGAGCGGACATCCCTGACTTGTCCCCCTGCAGAGACTAAAATACTCTGACCGAACTCGGTTGGTTCTTACATTTGCCACTGATGTAACGGCCGGACCCAATCTACAAATCCCTGTCCGAACCCAAACCTGCCTAAAATGCCCCATAGGCAATTCCACTCCACTGAAAGCCTTCTCTGCGTCCATGGCTACTGCCACCTCAGCCTCGCGCCCCTCCGCTGGCATCATTATAACATTAAGAAGCCATCTAATATTGGACGTCAGGTACCTGCCCTTCACAAATCCCGTCTGATCCTCTCCAGAACCTAATTCTCTATTCGAGTGGCCAAGATCTTTGCCAGCAATTTAGCATCAACGTTCGGCAGGGAAATTGGCCTGTACGATCCACAGTTCTCCGGGTCCTTGTCTCGCTTCAGGATGAGAGAAATTGATGCCTGTGACAGCGTTGGGGGGAGTACTCCCGGTTCCCGAGACTCGTTAGAAGCCTTAACCAGGAACGGCCCCAGTAACCCAGAGAACTTTTTATAAAATTCCACTGGGAATCCGTCAGGTCCCGGGGCCTTGCCCAATTGCATTGCCCCCAATCCGTCTGTCACCTCCCAGAGCCAGATAGGGCCCCCCAGGTCTTCCACCAGCACCTCATCTACCTTCGGGAACTCTAGCCTCTCGAGGAATTGATTCATACCCTCCTCCCCGCCTGGGGTTCAGACTCATATAACCGACTATAAAATTCACGGAACATGCATTAACCGCCCCCGGGTCTATCATTACCTTCCCTCTCATATCCTTTATTTTCCCGATTTCTTTCACTGCCTCCTGCTTCCTCAGCAGGAGGTGCCAGCATCCTGCTAGCTTTCTCCCCTTATTCATATATTGCCCCTTTTGCCCTCCTCAGCTGTCCCTCAGCCTTACCTGTAAAAAGGAGCCCAAATTCCATTTGGAGTGTCTACCTTGACAGATTTGTGAGGGAGAGCCAGGTTTCTAATACCCTTTGTGTGAAGTGCTTCCTGACATCACTCCTGAATGGACCAGCTCTAATTTTATAATTATTCCTCCTTGTTCTTAATCCCTCCATCAGAGGAAACTGTTTCCTGTCTCCAGTACTGGATGAGCAGGAACTTCCTTCACTTAAATATTAGAAACATTGAAGACATTGTTTTTGGTCCCTTCTCAAAATCCGTCCCCTCGACACCATCCCTCACCATGGCAACCAGACTGTTCAAAGGTCTGGGGCAAAATAATGCGGAGACAAGAACAGAATGCCCCCCCCGCAAAAAGAATAAAGTGTTGTGGAGCTGTTGGGACTTCCACCCCTCACTGGGGCAGATTTCCCACAATCCGAATTGCCCGGAGCTCCCTCAGACCCAGTCGTGTCAGGATGGCGTCAGTGGCAGCTGCTGGGATTGTAGGTGAGGAGCGGAGTTCAAGGCTCAGGATTCCCAGAACAGGTAATTTTTGGGGTCTTCGCCCAGGAGAGTTTGAGTCAGTAGGAAGCAATGGAGTTTAGCGTCTAAGACAGGGTGGCAGCACTCCACCATCGGCAAAGGGAGGTCCCCACCCTCCTTCCTGCTTTTGATCATTTGAGGTTAATAATTGAGCTTCTTGCTCTGGCCCCGTTGCACATATCAAATGTATTATGGATACATAGATACATAGAAGATAGGAACAGGAGGAGGCCTTTTGGCCCTTCGAACCTGCTCCGCTATTCATCACGATCATGGCGGATCATCCAACTCAATAGCCTAATCCTGCTTTCTGCTTTCTCCCCATAGCCTTTGATCCCATTCTCCCCAAGTGCTATATCCAGCAGCCTCTTGAATATATTCAAAGTTTTAGCATCAACTACTTCCTGTGGTAATGAATTCCACAGGTTCACCACTCTTTGTGTAAAGAAATGTCTCCTTATCTCTGTCCGAAATGATTTACCCTGAATCCTCAGACTGTGACCCCTGGTTCTGGACACACCCATCATTGGTAACATAGAACATAGAACAGTACAGCACAGAACAGGCCCTTCGGCCCTCGATGTTGTGCCGAGCCATGATCACCCTACTCAAACCCACGTATCCACCCTATAACCGTAACCCAACAACCCCCCCCTTAACCTTACTTTTTAGGACACTACGGGCAATTTAGCATGGCCAATCCATCTAACCCGCACATCTTTGGACTGTGGGAGGAAACCGGAGCACCCGGAGGAAACCCACGCACACACGGGGAGGACGTGCAGACTCCGCACAGACAGTGACCCAGCCGGGAATCGAACCTGGGACCCTGGAGCTGTGAAGCATTTATGCTAACCACCATGCTACCGTGCTGTCCCTGCATCTACCCTGTCTAGTCCTGTTAGAATTTTATGTCTCTATGAGATCCCCCCCTCATTCTTCTGAACTCCAGCAAGAACAATCCCAACCTAGTCTATCTTTCCTCATACGACAGTCCCGCCATCCCTGGAATCAGTCAGGTAAACCTTCACTGCAGTCCCTCGAGAGCAAGAACATCCTTCCTTAGAGAAGGAGACCAAAACAGCACACAATACTCCAGGTGTGGCCTCACCAAGGCCCTGTACAATTGCAGCAACACATCCCTGCTTCTATACTCGAAACCTCTCGCAATGAAGGCCAACATACCATTAGCCTTCTTTACCGCCTGCTGCACCTACATGCTTACCTTCAGCGAATAATGCACAAGGACACCCAGGTCCTGCTGCACACTCCCCTCTCCCAATTTACAACCATTCAGGTAGTAATCTGCCTTCCTGTTTTTGCTTCCAAAGTGACTAACCTCACACTTATCCAAATTATACTGCATCTGCCATTGGTTTACCCACTAGCCCAACCTGTCTAGATCATGCTGTAGGATCCCTGCATCCTCGTCACAGTTCACCCTCCCACCTAATTTGGTATCATCTGCAAACTTTGAGATGTTACTTTTGTTCCCTCATCCAAATCATTAATATATATTGTGAATAGCTGGAGTCCCAGCACCGATCCCTGAGGTACCACACTGGTTACTGCCTGCCAATTTGGAAAGGACCCATTAATCTCCACTCTTTGTTTCCTCTCTGCTAACCAGTTTTTTATCCACCTCAATACATTTCCCCCAATCCCATGCGCTTTAATTTTGCACAATAATCTCTTATGCGGGACTTTGTCAAACGCCTTGTGAAAGTCCATGAAATAGTTATTTAAGTCAAATTTTAAAAATTAAAAAATAGTAATTCAAATCAACTTAAAAATAGTAATCTAAGTCAAATCAAAACTAGTATTTAAATCAGTAACTCCACAGATATTCAAATTTAGCCCAGTCTGCCTTTCAGCCAATCAGGTCACAGTCTCGTGTGACAACACTTTACCGGGTCTTTTTCAATTTTGAAAAAACAGCTGTCTTACCCGATAGAGCTCTTTACTGAAGTCTCGCCCTCTCTCTCCGCGCTCTTTGCTGAAGCCTCGCCCTCTCTCTCCGTGCTCTTTACTGAAGTCTCACCCTCTCTCTCCGCGCTCTTTACTGAAGACTCGGCCTCTCTCTCTCCGCGCTCTTTACTGAAGTCTCACCCTCTCTCTCCGCGCTCTTTACTGAAGACTCGCCCTCTCTCTCCGCGCTCTTTGCTGAAGCCTCGCCCTCTCTCTCCGTGCTCTTTACTGAAGTCTCACCCTCTCTCTCCGCGCTCTTTACTGAAGACTCGGCCTCTCTCTCCGTG